>NC_053025.1:66094665-66297586 GCF_003073215.2 Triticum urartu | reverse complement strand
TACGAGTATAGTGCCCGTGCCATGGCGGATCTGAAAGTGCAAACCGGACAAAGCTACTTCGCAACCAATGTTTGCTTTCAACTAGCCACTACGATTTGGTACGGACAAGAAAAGTACAGTAAACAAATTACGATCTATTTTTCGGGTGAGATCAATAACTTAAGCACATATGGAAGAGTACCACCTCTCTTGCGACGCCGTGTAGGCCCATGCCGATATGTTGAGGGTGTTGCGGGTGCGATGGCTGTCGGCGGCGGGGAAGAAGACTTCAGACGGCAGACGGCCGGGTCGGGGGATATATCCTGTTGCCGTGGACGAGGCGGTCGTAGGAGCGGCAACGACAAGGTGGACGATGGCGCCGATGAAGCGAGAGGAGGCGATGAAAGCATCCTGGTCCAGCGCCGTGGATGAGAGACGTCCATCTCTTGCAGTGGACGACGGGGTAGGGGTAGCGGCTCCGGCAAGGTGGAGGATGGGGTGGCGGACGGAGTAGGCTGGCCGTAGTGCGGAGGTTGTTGTGCCGCCGATGGTGTATGAATGGGGAAATGGAGGGGAGGGGATCTCAAACTTTGGGATGCACTTCTTTGAAATGGGGGAAAGTTACGAACTTATCCCCCGTTTAAAATTTCGGACATACTGTCGGTTGGGGATAGGACGGTAATCTCGCATCTCCCAAATATTTGCCGGTAACTATTTCGGGCGAGGAGAGGGTGTTTTGCCGCTCACGGTTGGCGCCCACGGTGTATGAACGGGGCTGACAGGTAGGGCGGTTGTGTCACGTCTGACGGAAGTTACACATCTGCCCCTATTTAAAATATTAGCCTACATCGATTTCGGGCAAGGAGAGTTTGTTTTGCCGCCCACTGTGTATGAATGGGGAAATGGAGGAAGAGACACATGTCTTTTGGACGAGCTTGAATCAAATGTGTTTTGCCGCCCACGTTTGGCGCCCACCGTGTCTGAATGGGCTCAGGGGCCGTCGTGTTACGTCTGATTGAAGTTACTAGTCTACCCCTATCGACAGCAGTGTAAATCCGATCGATACGGATCTCAAGTGTTAGGGGTAGACAGTAATTAATTTCCATCTTGCAAACACTTGCTTCGGGCAGCCCACAAATTATAGTGGGTGTTTAGCCGCTTTGTTCAAAACTTGGGAGAATTAACATTCATGTTTGCCCTGGGACCTGGCAAACTAAATTCAAATCCAATTTGTATTGAATTACGAATATCCACAGATAATTATACGTTTTGTTATTTATTTCTTCAAAACCACAACAAAGATTTATTCCACCTTTATATATGATTATGATTTAGAAATGTCGTGATCTTCGAATTCAGTAGGTTGGATACACTCTGAGTCAAACAATTATTTCATCCAATACAATATGCTCACACGAAAAACAGTTCACCTTATGTCAATCATACAAGTACTGAGGATTATCTCGCCTAAAAATTCTGATCATTACAACACATGGACAACATAGGGGGTCTTGCAACATAATCCATTCAGAGACATGACACAACATGCAAGTACAATAATCTAATGACAATTTGAACTGGTATCTAAAGAAGAACCAGGATTACCTTGGGCTTCATATAGCAGAAACAGCAGGACCTCCTCCGTCTTCAAATGCAACATTCTTACTTCCTCCAATTCTTGGGTTGCTTGCATAATGCGTGCCGCTAATTCCGTAATTTCCAGCCTCAAGATAAAGATTACCTCATTCATGGCAGCCACACCATCTCTTTCCGCCTCTAGTAGAGCCTCAAGCACTATAATATCTGTGCTCGGACTGCTCTCCGGTGGTGTTGCCTCTGAACTGCTACCATATGGTAACATGGATGGCGCACTGCTTCCACAAATAGATTCTGGGGTTGTACAATGTGTCCTAGTGTGAACAGCATCCTGAAAGGTTTCCGCTGGACATCAGTAAGAGATAGTTATCGTATGATCCAGGCAGTAAGCTTACATGGTAAACGACAGACGAATTATTGCCGAGCATGGCAAACTATATTTAAATGGTTCGAAGCAGTATCAGCCGAAAAGAAATTAAAATGGTAAGATGAAACTAGGGATGTAAGTGGCAAATAAGCGACATCCGCCAGTCATTTTTCTCACTAGTTAAAAATGGTAAGTTGAAACTAGTTAGTTTTTGCTACCTCCCTAGTTCATTTTTCTCAAAAAAAAACTCTTTTGAACTATCATACCACTAGTGGACTTTAATCGGGATTAAATGGGACCCAGTTGACATCCCTAGTTGAAAGGGAGTGTACAACCGCTATATTTAAGTTGCCAAGACATCTAAGCAGTTGAAATAATCTGAGAAAGCACTTAACAATGTGGCCTCATATAAACTACGAAGACAGTCTTGTGATGAAGTTGAGAGGAAAAGTTAAGGACTCAAATGAAATAGGCATGCATTTCTTTACGATAGTACAGCAGGCACTGCTGACATATTGGCCAACTCAGGTATAGCGTAACAACAAATAAGCATTCGAATCAAGCAATACAGCAAAGCAGACAACTAAACTATTTGTAATTCAGTAGGATTACACGTTGAGGGCACAAGCCAAGAAAGCAGCCCACTCGCATTACATTTCACATGTACTAAAACACACTAGCTTACCATATGTTGTTGTGAAGCCTAGCTGCTGTTGCAATGTTCTTTGAAGATATCGTCAGCATCCCGTGGTTGCAAATCTAGTTGTTGTAGTTTATTCTGCACCATCTATTTAGGTAAAATTAATTTTAATCGCATGCACTGGTCCGAGTTGATCATCAATGGTTCATCTAAACTAATGAAATAAGGGTGTGTGCATACACGACAATATATCTGCTTCCCTCTATTTTTATGCTTGTTCAAGGTGCCAGCCCCAAAAGAACAAATATTTTGCTTGATGGGGTTGGCAGCTCCATAATTAATAGAAGCATCAAATTAGTCATGCAACTTGGGAAGATCAAGAACACACAAACAAGTAATGAACAGAGGCTCAGAGTAGTGATGTAATAGCTAGCATCAGAAAATGTAGGGTAAACAAACAAAAAGCAGCGGAACCACATGCTAGTTTGCTGATGTGTAATTAAGCATAGAGAACATTAAGCAGTCTGATGGAACCAACAGGTGGCATCAGAACAAAACTAAAGCATATTAACTATATGTGCACTGGTATGTAATTTAGCACATGTAACATGTTCACTACCAGAAGTATGGCCCTACAGGTGCAAGCAGAATAACGGGTCTCATGAAAAACTGAATGATGCCCTGAAGAAATTCAAAGGTGCGGTGCTTATGCTAGGAAAGTGAACGTAGGCGCCGGCCGTTGGATAATAGTACCTGATTCTCGGTGGCATATGGGTATCGTTGTCATACTTGATAGCTAAGGATCATCGATGGTGCTCGTGTTGCGGTTGAGTTTGGGCCGGCTGTCGCCGTCGCTGAAGCGGCTCTAGTGCTACGGTTGCGACGCCTGTCGACATACAAGAAATCTCATCTGTGGTAAGTGAACAGTTGCACGATAAATAGAAAAACCGAAGGAGTACAAATCGAAATAACCTGATGAGGCTGCAGCGTCGGTAAAGCAGGGCCGGTGGAGTTGAATATGGCGTCTGTGGAGCGGGTCCGGTGCAGTGGACGAAGGCTTCGGCGGGCGTGTTGTACAGTCCTTTCGGTGAGGCGGATCTATTGCGGCGGACGAGGGCTTGTATGAAGGGCCAACGAAGGGGCGGATGAGGGAATCAGTGAAGGGACTACGCTGTGGTGGACGAGGGCGCCGGTTAAGCAGATCCGGTGCGGTGGACCATGATGTCGGTCAAGGAGATCTGGAGCGGTGGACAAGCCAGTCGCTGAAGCGGCTCTGGTGAAGTGGTGAGTTGGCAGTTGGGGGTTCCAAGGTGCGGAAGGTAGATCCGGCGGGGTGTGAGGTCCACCGTTGCGGCGGAGGACTAGATTCGGCGGCTTGCCGTGGTTGGGGGAGTCGAGGAGGGGAAGGGGAGGGGGCAAAGAGGGGAAAACAAGGGAGTTACCAAAGCAGCCCTTTTCCGTTCATGTGGCAGGGGTAAAACAGGAATATCACAGGGCTAAACTTTCGGGCACGTGATATTTCGATGTGAGCGGGAAGTTTGAAAGCTTTTGGCGCCTAAAATTATAAGTATTCTGCTCTCGTACGACCGACTATGATATCATGACCGACAATTTGTTTGTTTTGCACGCAAAAAAATGTGCAAGTTTTGAAAATCAATGTCTCCAACTCGAAACTTAGATTGTCCATTTAATTCAAATATGGATCATTGAGCTACTACAAGAAAATACCATCATACGGTCCAATTCAAATGAAATTCCAAATGTGTTTATCCTAAATATGATGACAAAAGCAAAAATGTGTATGTGTATGAATAAAGTGGATGATTATAAAGTTTGAACATGCCCGTATGTGTATATCTCTAGGTTTGATATATGAATTTGAAATCACGAAATCTCGACTTAAAAAATGTACCTCCGTTTAAATGAATTACAAAAGCTAATGATGGAGTCGAATTCCAAAATTCCAATCTTAGGTTTGTAATTCCGGTTCATCAAGGTATATCACGCATGTTCAAAAGTATCGTTATCTCATAGTACAAATTGTGAAACAAATCAATCAACCATGAGTGCACAATATCTCAATTATGCTAAAGTCCCTCAAATATAGACACCTCACTCTTTATCTGAAGTCAACCCCCCCCCCCCACCACCACCACACACACACACATAGAGAAGTCATTCTTTCCCCCAAACACCAACACATGAGCACATTAACACCCCTCTCTCTTGTAAAGTCCGGACCCCAACATAGGTCTCTATCACTTTGTCTCTCGGGCATGCACACATCTCTTCCCTCACTCTCTAGGTCTCCCGCTATCTCTCTTACCCAAGCACACGCACTATGTAGAGTGTATATTTCCCATACACACAAAACGTCGCCCCCAAACGTCTATCTCCCTAGTTATGTGGTTCTCACGCACTCACCTCACACACACCCCCACTGCAAACAAGCACACTTTGTATCCTTGTGCACCACTCTCCTCTTTCTATTTCTCCCACATGCGGACCCGCCCCAGCTCCTTCCCTGTATACATATATGTCGTGACTCTTTGCATAGCTCCCTAATGTATAATCGTTCTCGATTTCGCACATTGTTCTCTACACCATCTATTCTAGATCTCTCATGAAGTCCCTATCACACACACGATGACTCGCTGCCCTTGCGTCTCTGTTCATAGGCCAATTTCGGACAACATCAACATTGTCTCCCTATCTATACGCCATTTATGGACACAAACGACCCCTCTCGCCCCCTCTCTTCCTCCCTCTCTCTCCCCGTCGCTAGCTCTCTCTTTCTCTCGCTCTCACACCCCTCTCCCACAGACACACTCGATGTCTCTTCCAAGTAGTTTGCTCCCCCCGCCCGCACCCGTGCTATCTCGCTACTACACATGTCACACCATTGCCCCGTCGCTTATACTAGGTTTACATCATCAGTGGTCTCTCTACCCCACATACACTCTCTCCCTCTCACACACAAACGCGTGCACAAACACACACAGACACGCACAAACACCCATTTATCTGGATCCTCATCTCTCCTCATGTCCGCATGTGTATCTCACACACTCACTCTCTAATTATGTATATGTGTCTCCACTTTACACAACACAAAGCCCCATGTACATTTCTCTATCTATCCTCCACACACATAGACACAAAGAATCTGTTATCATTGCCTCAGTCTCTAACATATCACACATGCACACTATCTCTCTCTCTCGCAAACACGCTCAACAAGGGTTTCCCCGTGAATAACTTACCGTCTATTCATCAACAGTCGTGGCAGATCTGTTATCATTGCCTCAGTCTCTAACATATCACACATGCACACTATCTCTCTCTCTCGCAAACACGCTCAACAAGGGTTTCCCCGTGAATAACTTACCGTCTATTCATCAACAGTCGTGGCAGATCTGTTATCATTGCCTCAGTCTCTAACATATCACACATGCACACTATCTCTCTCTCTCGCAAACACGCTCAACAAGGGTTTCCCCGTGAATAACTTACCGTCTATTCATCAACAGTCGTGGCAGATCTGTTATCATTGCCTCAGTCTCTAACATATCACACATGCACACTATCTCTCTCTCTCGCAAACACGCTCAACAAGGGTTTCCCCGTGAATAACTTACCGTCTATTCATCAACAGTCGTGGCAGTACGGCGAACACGAGACGTGAAAAAGAATAAATCTACACGTGCTTAGACCACCTAGTATGACTACTAGGACTAGAGCAAGCCAAAAAGCGCGCCGCCGTCACCCCCTCCTTGTCGGCGACGGGAAAATCTTTGTTTTACACAGTCGAGAAGTCATTGTGCTAAGGCCCCACATGCTGAGGCGTTGAATAGAATGTAGATGCTAGTTTACGGAAGCAAGTATCGATAATACATTTGTATCTCCACACTTATATTTCTTCTCTTATAAAAAACCGAGTTGGTGATGATGGTACGTGTGCCATCTTGCAATATAGACCATCTAATCTATATCTGACGGATGGAAATTAAACTAAAAGATACCCGCACCCCTCTCCACATTTGCAGACAAGGCCTTCCCTCATTCATCCTTATCTCCAACAAACCTCATCGTTGAGCAATTAAGAAAGAAAGCCTCTGGAACAAACTGGCCTGGTGGCCGCTGCCGGCGTCGTCAATCCCCATGCCTTCGCTCAGTCCGACCACCAACCACCACCACACCCCACTCCTCTTCACCTTATCTCATATTTCTCGAGATATCATTAGTTTTTACACATGGGATTACTCCCGCAAGGGTCAATCACAACAAGTGTTTTATAAAAAAATGCATCTTGATGTTCCATGCAATGCACGGATCTTGCTAGTACTCCTACACAAGACTAAGTTGGTGATGCTGGTGTGTTTGTCATCCGTCGTATCTGACCATTAGATCTACATCTAACGATTGTGAGGTAAGTTGTTGCCTTTTCTCACCAACATCCCACTTGTCTACCAATTTGCAGAAAAACCCATAATTAGTATCTTAAAACCAACCGCATCCCTCCCTGACCTCACCAAAACAGCCCAAGGAATATATTCTAATTGAAACATAATATATCTCTAGTGACATATGTATATCAAAATTAGAGTGTTTTGTACCAAGTTTGTGAATAAGTATTATTCTAATTATGATTCGTTGCAATGGACATGAACATTGCTAGTATTTCCAACCATGCATTTTTTCCTAGTATTCCATAGTCTCGAGTTTTCCATCAAGATATTAGTCACTCATGGTTGATATTTACTTTTAATCATGTACACATATGCACTATGTAACTAACCTTGCTTATTGGCTTCCAAAGCTTAACTTTCACTCCTACTTACAATATGTAGAGTATTTAACAAAAAACTACCACTTTCAACCAGCCCTAGGAAGAATCTATTGTACAAAAAATAGCAAAAACATACCCAAAATTTCTTAATCCACGCCAAAAACTACCTAGTACTCCTACCGATTAGGTTCGTTTAAACCCATTTATGACAGGGTTGGCCCACACGTCCGTGCTGATGAGGCAGCTTAAACCAACACATTTTGTTTGACCGTTGACACGAGGGACCCACATCTGACCTTCTATCATGTTATTCCCCCTCAAATCATTATTTTTCCTAAACATTACTTCAAACAGTACTGATGCGTGTTCGTCGGTGGCGCCGGTGATGAGCGAGTTGGCCGCCGCTCCACCGGACGGGCCGGACGCCGCGCTAGCCTCCGCACGGGTTGGCAGGCTGGCGCGAGCGTGACTCACGAGCGAGCAAGCCCCTGCACTGGCCTTCGCTCGAGCCAGATGGCTGGCCTTAGCGCGGCGTGTGCAAGCAAGCCGCCGCGCTGCCATGCCAATCTAGCTAGCAAACCTTGCAGACAAGCAGCTAGACGGAGCTATCTTGGCTAGCTAGTGGCCGCGAGCGCCGGACGGAGCTGGCATCCGGGCTGCCGCAACATGGGCTCCGCACCGCCGGCGGTTTTGACCTCGCCTTCTGCCGGCGGCGGTAGCTGCGTCCCATGGCCAAGGATGACTAGGTGGACGGGCCGGAGGTAGGAGGTCAGTCGAGGATTTTTGTTGGTAAGAGCATGTACAATGGTTGATAAGGTAGTCTTATCTTAAGTCTGCCACGTATGCAAGTGGTAGTAGTTTCTTGGCATTTTAGGGGTTTCTTGTAAGGAACAATGTACGTACTACTAGCGACAAAAGGCGATTCTAGGTTGCGTTGTACTCCAATGAGTACTACTAGTGGTCGCGGGAGTGTATACCTCGTTTTGTGGGTTCGATCCCGGCCGAACGCACGGCGGCCTTTAAAAAAATAGTACTACTACACTTCGCTGCGAGCCAATATTTTACACGGGTAGTTTGACTTTTGAAGTCAAACGGACGTGCGGCCCCACAATCAGGGTGCACTGGACAGCCTAGCCACGTGAATGGGTTTTCCTTCCCAGCATCCCGTGGCTCGCGTGCTCGCCCTAGCTACACCTCGGTTGCAGCTTCCTCATCAGCTAGTAGCATATTTAAACTAGCGCCTCCCAATTAAGCCCGAGGAGCCGGAAAAGCCTGGTAGGGCATTGGGAACTGTGCAATATGGCTCTGTACGTAAAGTGCTCTACTACTATACTCTGTAGCTTGTGGCGTTGCACGCATGGACTTCACTCCATTATCAGCTCTACTATAAAATAAATTCCTCTTGACGTGTTTTTTCGAAATGGAGGCAAAAGCTTTGCTTCATCTCATTCATAAAGAAGGAACTACTAACAAAGTTCGACGAGATCCATTACACCTCCACAAATGGAAGCGAAAAGCCTAGTCTCGCTGTATCGAATAACTCAAATGTTCTGCCCCCGCAGTAACCATCGCTGATAAACAGGCTGCTAGTGTGTGCGTGAGAGGAGCGACTGAGTTGGCCAGCTTCGTGAGAGGAGCAGCTGAATAGAGCATCGAGAGTACCCACTAGGCCACTACGCAGGTGTACTTCCCCTGCATTGATAGTACAATGATAGTTCTAGAGAACAGTAGTACCCTCCACTTCCAATTGTAGCTCCTTGGCCCTGAGATTCAAGAGTTCAAAACTGGTGCACTATACTAGACTAGACTAGAAGTACAGTACATCGCACTACTAGTTGAGAAAAGTAGTACTAGTACTGCTACAGTACGAGTACATACTCCTCCGTCACATAATGTAAGACGTTTTTTGACACTAGTTGGCGTGTACAAAAAATGGCAAAAACATACCCAAAATTTCTTAATCCACGCCAAAAACTACTACCTAGTGCCAAAAATTTCTTACTAGTGCTATTATTCACAGTATAATGCAATCCCATAACATTCCATAATCCCTTTCTTTCAAAAAAATCTCTTCTGGAGAGAAGATTGCTATCTCCACGCGAGCTTCTCATAGGCCAGCGCCACCGCATGCAGTCATGTGAGAGAGAGGGACACATCCATGCAGCATGTAGAGAGAGGAGAACACGGGCGGACAGCCAATGGGCTGCATGGGGCATTTATAGCTGCTAGCTCCCCCCATCCATGCGCCAGGGGTATTTCCATCCAGAAAGCACACAGCGAGCCCCTGCCTTGGTATCCGGGTCTACTCTTATGCGCAGAGTAAAAAGAATCGGAGGGAGTGCTAGTAGTAAACAATAGCCTCACCCCTTCGCTGAGGAACGATTTACAGTTGGAAGGGACGAGGCCCTGCGGTTACTACGCTCTTATCTCCTCCTCGCCAGTTCCCCTCCCCCCGAAGAGAAGGCAGTTCGTCGCTGCTCCCATGGATTCGCCAGGCGGTTCTCCTCCTCGTCGGGGCTGGGAGACCTTGGATGACGATCCTGTGGGAGAAATCACACGCCGCTCCGACGTCCTCACCGCCGCAATACTTGGTGCTTCCTGCACCAACTTTTTCAAGACGCTGCTTAAACAGGCTTGGGAAAAGGCCATGCTTGTTGGTCTTCCATGCGTCCTCGAGGAGAACGTTCTTCTATGGGACAATCCTTCGAACAGTCCACCGCTCCCTGGCCATGGTTGCACGTTGACTCCGCTGGAGTTGCCGATGTTGAGAGGTAGTCGGATTTTGTCCGATGAGCAGGTCAGTAATGGAGTTTGATCATGTAGTACTTAGTTATTCCATTTCCATCCCATAATTTGTCCGCTGCCCACCGTCTTATATATAGGTCTGGGTCGGTGCCAACGAAGATTGGCTTGCATACCTCCGGCCGGATACCACCATCATTTTGCACAACATACACAACAGTGCGGCCATTCCGGTAGACCCCTTCTCCACCATTGGGATCGGCCTTCCAGACTGGCTGGGCTTGAATACATATGATGATGCCTACATGAGATTGAAGAAGATAGCAATTGCAGACCCACCGACAAAGCGACGCGGCTACGACGATTACTATCTCATAGCGGTGTTCGACATAAGGATTGCCATCAATGCAAGAGGCAGTAACGGCAGAGGCTGGCGCATGTTGGCGGCGGCAGATTTGTACCCCTACATGTTCGAAGACGCCGTGCGCCATCTAGGACGCATCTTCGCGGTGATAGGCCAGGGGACTTGTTTCATCTGGTTGCCATCCTACGGTATAGGAGATTACAAACGGAATGCAGAAAGCATCATTTGCATCCCTAACGGTACTCCATTATTTTGCAGGGACCAGTCATCCCCCGATCAAAATAAGATCGCCGATCCTGGATGTGCATTTGCATCTGTGATTCGGTCTAACCTGGAACCTTGTAGCTGACTTTGGCATATTGTGATCAACTATCTTAGCAGTCATTACCCATGGTACCACTGATGTGCAACATGGTCACACAATCTACCACGATCGGACTGTCACCATCTACCCAGGTATTCCATTTTTTAACCCTCTCGCCTTCTCTTTCATTGTTGTACTAGTAGTATACTTTGTAGTACTAGTAGGAGTACTTTTTACCTTGGAGGACGCGTATAGCTAGCTAGGCCCTTGAAAACTTGAACCCACTAGCTGCCACCATTTTTGTTTTTCCATGTCTTACTATCTCATCCATGTAGCCAAGAGTGGCTATATATAATAAGCCGGTTATTTTAATTCCTCTATACCGGAGTAGTACTATTTGCTGCATAGTATTACTGACCGCCATATTTGAGCACAACATTATTATGCATGGACCTTGACTATGTACGTCACCATGTGTCCAGATCTGGGATGTCGCGTGTACCAGATGAACGGCGCTGAGTTCGACCCCCGTGATGCTACATGGGTGCCGAGGAACACTCTTGGAGAGTACTCGCTTTTCATCGGGGACAGCTACCCCGTTGTGAAGCGGATGCCACCTTCCGTGCATGACACGGAAGGCCTGCCGTTCATGAAGCATGGTTGTGTCTTCAGTGCGCACCGCCGGATGAACGACATGCTGGGACACGCTATCCCTGATTTATGCCGCTTCAGCTTGGATGAGTCTCCATCGTGTGGAACCGGACTAGAAAGCTGCGACAATGATTCCCATTGCCCACCGCTATGGATCGTGCCATCCATGAAGAACACCTGGGACTGGAACCTGGAGGAGGACATGTAGCCCATCTATAACGTGTAAGTGGAGTACGGTAATTGTGAACGGTAGCGCTGTGAATATATGTAGACTAGTCGTGCACAAATTTATCACATGAATTGGAGATGAACTTGTGTGGCATACTGGCATTTGTCCTTTAGAATTTATTACTAGTAAATGTGTTATGTGTACGTGCAACTTGTGTAGTTGTTGCACGGGCTCCAACATGCTCTTTGAGAAAAAAAGGTGGCACAGTTTTGGATATACGTGACGTGGCGGCATCATACAGTAGCATCATTCGCTATAGTTGTAGTACACTCCTACTAGGACAACAACTCCTATAAAACCTTGCGCTTGGCTCTTTGCCTCTTTGGGAGGTCTAACAATTCGTACTCGTGTGAACCTTACACTTGGATCTTCGCCTCTTCGGAAGGTCCAACAATGATGATAATACAGTACAATATGCTTCTGGCAATCTGACACCGATTGAACTGCTGCACGTCCACCGTGAGGGCGAGGGCGAGGGATAGGGAGAGGGTGTTGTAGTCAAAACCTTCTCCTCGTCCTGCGAACCACCACGCGCGTGGGCGAGGGAGAGGCGTAGTAAGCAAGCTTCTCCTTGTTCGGCGAGTTGACGGGACACATCAAAGCAGTACTAGTACTAGTAGTAGTAGTCCATACTGCGTCCTTTCCGATTAATATGGCTTAATTTGAAACGAGAAAAATACACTGGCGGTCAACGTATGTAACAATACGCTCTTTACGGTCACTATATATAGTTTTGCGGCGATTATACGATCACTAGCTCATCGTAGAGCACCGTATTGCACCATACTGACCGGCCACATAGTCGACGTGGCACTTTGTTGACTAGTTAAATTGTCACCTGGTTTCTGGGTCCCACCTGTCAGTTGGCAGAGCAAAGAAATCAGTTAAACAAAACTTTACGCAGGCGCGACACGAGGCCAACCCTTGCGCGCGAACCGCCCTGGCTATGTATGTGAGTGCATGCACGTGTCCTCCCTCGGTCTTCCAACAAAGAGTGTACATCGGCTATAAAACAAAGAGTGTAGTACATGATGTACATATACACTTCCAATGCATTTAGCCTTTAATCTAAATCGATATTGATTGACTAATGCACCAACTTGTGTTGTAGGTATAGGCTACCTTTCTATCCTTAATTACAGCATGCAACGGCCTTCATTTAATCTTCTTATCTCAATGGTCGCATGCACACATAAGTCTGCTACTTTTGGGCGTTAATTATGCCCTGGTCAACGTGTAAATCTCTAAATGTACAGTCTTTCACGGACGTAGGGAGTAGGTTGAGCACTTGAGCGTGAGTGTGTGTGTTGCGTCGTGTGCTGTGTGCCGCATGGGTGTGTGAGTGTTGCGAGCGTCCATGTGTACGTGTGAGTGTTGCATGTTGCATGCATGCATGCATGCATGCATGGGGCTTACTCCCTCCCATTGACATGTTCATATTTCAAGCTTCCTTTGTTCCCTCCACATGGTGATACTCCCTCTGTTTCCAAATACGAAGTATTTGTCTTTCTACAGATTTCAACAAGTGACTAGGTACGGAGCAAAATGAGTGAAGTGAGCGTGGAGGCATAGGGATGCTGTAGAAAGGAAGTCCTCGCGATCCATTATTCCCCATCTCGGTCAGAGAGAACTATTCAACTAGTTTTCGCAGTGAAGTGACAATACACGCTACAGCAGATGGGACATGTAATTAATAAGCTGAACCAGCGTGTTGGTGTTACTAAATCAGCCTTACCCAGTACTGCCATCTCTTCTTCTTCCTCCTCTCTTCCCCATCGCCGGCCGCACACCATTTACCTCCGCTCACTGCTCACCCGCCCGCGCCATCTTCCTTGGTAGCTCGCGTGTACCATATGCCCCCGCTCACTGCTCGGCCACACGAGGAGAAGCTTCTTCGCTCGCCCGCCTGAATCCACTTCCCCGCTGGCTCGCAGGAACTAAAAAGCCCAATGGCAGAACCGACTGACACGCAGAGCCGCGATTGGAATTCCCTCCCCGATGTTCTCTTGGAGCAGATCTGTAGTCGTATGGACCTACTCAGCACCGTCCGTTTGGCCGCATGCTCGGTGTCTTTGTACCGTCTACTCGTCTACAACCGGCTGGCTCTTTTCAAGACACCCTGCTTGCTGATGCCCGATCCTCGCAGGTGGCCCAGACACTGACTTGACGATCCTACGGAGGTTGCCGTGGTGCCCCTCGACATGCTACCACTACCCGTCCACCTGTCCTTCATGCGCGGCCACTACTGGGCGGGCATTAAGGCCAACTGGATCGTCCTCATCCACCACACCGGTAGTCCGTGGCGTCTCGTGGATATCTACACCCAGCGAGAGATCACCCTTCCATCATTGGATACCGCCTCCATCGAGCCTCGCGGCCCGCCAGACACTCCTGCCTACTACGCATGAGACGCATCAAGCTTTTGGCACGACCTCTATTTGCAGAAAGTTGTAATCTGCGAAGTGACCACACCATCAGAAGACTACATGGATTACAAACTCATTGCCTTATTCAACATGGGATTAGTCTATCTGGAATCCGGTCGCCATACATGGTTATGGCTCATCATCAATCCTGTTGAGGCAACATTTCTGTCTGATGCTATAGTCCATGATGGCATCGTTTACGTGGTCGACGCACAGATTGGCTGCCTATACTGGTGGAATCTATCGTTGTGTAATTGTTCTATCTCATCTCATCTTGACCTTATGAATACAACTGCTTGTTCATTTGTTACAAATTTAGAATGCATAGCATCTCTATAACCACATCATTGCTATATGTTCCTCTCATTTCCTAGATTTTTATGACCACACATGTTATTGTTAGAGTTGATATGAGAACAATTGGCATCTAATGATTGTTAGAATACATATTATGAGCATAACATCATGATTGCTATATGTTACTCTCATTTACAAGATTTTTATAACAACGCATGTTATTGCTTAGAGTTGATATGAGAACAGTAGTAGTAAGTGCTATGGTAGAATATGAGTAGGCGTTGTCATAGTTGTTTTCCTCTCATTGTTACATGATGTTTGAACCATGACATATTGCTAGAATATGAAAGCCATTGGCTTATTTTTTTAACGTGGGGTATGATTATGACCACGGCATTGCAATTCTCTGTCTATGATATGTGTCACTGTTATAATAATCTTAATTCCACACATACTCTAAACATGATTGTTTATTTTTGTCCTTTTGGTCTCCAATTTGAATTGTTGCAGCAGACGCAAATGCGCTGGTCTTCATGATTCCAGGACCTGGAATCATACCAGCCGATGGGTGGTGGTTTATCGCTTGTTCAGCTGACGGCGGTCATTTGATGCTCATTCGCACGTACCAAATTGACCAAACCATTACATCAAACCACATGCAGTACAATGCGTGGGGCGTTCGTGACATTGATGGCTATGGCTGCTTCGTGTTCGAGAAAGATCCCAGCTCCGTTGGGCCAGGCATATTCAACTGGAGGCGGGTTTACAGCCTAGGCAACCACTCCTTGTTCCTCGGGCTCAATTATGTGATCATCCAACCAATCATCGATCATATCACCGGCGATGATTACTGTGCTATGCAACTTCCATTTGCGAGGGGGCTGTGTTTACACATCATACCATGGGTTTCATGAATCACCATATCTAGAGATTTGGAGTACCACTTATCTGTCGAATCTTTCATCATTCACTTAAAACAATATCATACATTGAGTACCATATAACTGGAATTACCGATGCAATTCGAAGAAGGACTGGTCGGTGTTGCCTGCTGGCGTCAAGTTCGATCCCACGGATCAGGAGCTGATCGAGCACCTTGAGGCCAAAGTGAGTGCTGACAGCGCGAGATTTCAGTCTCTCATCGATTTGTTCATACCAACCATCGACAGCGAGCACGGCATATGCTACACCCAACCTGATAAACTTCCAGGTAAGACACCGATCGGCCATCTACTTGCACAAACATATTCCTTTGTTTATAGCTCTATTTATCTTTTTAGACGCAGACCTGGTGAAGCAATTACAATTTGACAGTTAATAAAAAGTGAAACAAGTGACTGCAACATGCCAAAAATGTTATGAAAATACCAACTAGGTACACTAAAACCTGTATTCCACAATACTGCAGGTATCACACTGAGTGGCCTAAGGAAGCATTTCTTCCAGCGCAAATCCAGGGCGTTCAAAAGCACGTGGACGCATCGTAAGATACAGTCGGAGTGCGGCATGCACGCGATGTGGCACAAGACCGGTAATACCTTACCGGTGATGGTCAACGGCCGACAGACGGGCAACAAAAAAGGTTCTGGTGCTGCACACCAACAAGAACTTTGACCAGTAGAGGACCAACTGGGTGATGCACCAGTACCACCTCGGGGACCTGGAGCAAGAGAAGGAGCGGGAGCTGGTCCTCTGCAAGATTTTCTACCAGACAAACACTAGGGCCAGAGTAAAAAGATTATAAGTTAGTTTGGTATTGGTAGTTGTACTACCTTGTCGTCCGCAAGTTGGTATTGTTGTTAACGATCTTTTGGTATGAACTTGCATTTGCTTCCAACCATCATGCCGAGGGTCGACGTGGATATAAAGCTGAATCATTTGTTTCAAAACGAATTTTTAGGCACCTGATTTTTATTTGATGGGTAGCATAAGCACCCACCGTTCGAATTCCCAGTTCTCCATTTTTTTGAAACAAGTGCATGCACTTATTATCATGATAAAAAAACAATATCCGTGCTGCATCCCAGTTATCAGTCTGTACTTGCAGAATTCTCTCGTTTATTGAGCACGTATATTGTTTTTTCAGGTCGAGCAAATTTCAACTGGGCTGTAGACTGCCCAGGGTTGGTTTTGTTTTTAACGGGCCCAGCCCATGACGACAATGGGGCACAAAGATCCAGCAGGTACCTACTGGCCTCTGGCCCGCCAACATTAGTTATATTTTGTCTTACAACATCCGTAGGTAGTTTTTTTACTGAATCAAATACACAGCCCAGTTCTATTTTCCTCTTGAAACGCATGTCCTACATCCGTTTTCTAATCTCTACTGAAAGTTTTACTAGTTCATATACATGTATCATTATATTGAAAACACATAAAATTCCCTTTTCATATTTACATCCTTATTTTTGTTGTTTTTTCCCACTAAGCGCTGATTTTTTTACCATTGGTTTTCCCTTAAACCAACTCAATTGTCCCACGTCTTATTTGCTTACAAAAACAAAACGATTTTTTTGGAAAATCAATAAGTTCTTAAAAAAATGTTTATCATTTCGGGATTACAACAGTTTGGACTCCACCGAAATATGCAAAATAAGGTTGAACTTTTTGACCGTGGTCCTAGGCAGAAAATGGGTTGTAATAAATTACTTAAGAATTAGCAAATGGGCTGCAAATTATAAAAAATAGCAAATGGGCTTTATGTTGTCTGCCACAGATTTGGAGGCTGACTTGTGGGCCTACTAAGTTCATGCGTACACAAGGTTTCTCAAAAAAGAAACTTAGTCAACAATCGACTCTACCAGCGTCAGACTGTTAGATGTCAATCTAACGGCAATCGTGCTTCTTCAATCTCTGATCTTCCTGCCCCAGCCGCCCAAACCGGCACCGTCGGAACCGCCTGCTCCCCCCTCCCGTGGCCAGCAGTGCTGCCGGGCAGGCCTCACGGCCCCATCATACTCGCATCACTGGCCTGTCTATCCCTCTACTCACCCACACCTCCTGTTATTTTCTGGCGACGGCAGCCGAACCAGTCAACCCTCGTACTCTCCACCGCGTGGGCAGCCACTGCCGTGTCTTCCCCGGCTCCGTGTCGTTCCCTTCGTAGGCCTCGCGGTCATCCACCGCCCTGGTGCTCTCAGCGCGGCGTGGTCAACGATGTCCATCCAATGACCGTAGTGCTTCTTCAATATCTGGTCTTCTTGCCCCAGCAGCCCAAAGTAGCGCCGGTCGTTGTAGGACCTTGAAGTAGATGTGTCTAGAGGGGGGGTGATTAGACACTTAGTGCTAAAGTTGCAATTTTTTAATCTTTTTCGGTTTAAGTGGAGTTTTAGGCACAATTTCAACATATACAATACAAATCAAGCAAGCATGCAAAGAGTATATGAGCAGCGGAATGTAAAGCATGCAACTCGCAAGAATGTAAGGGAAAGGGTTTGGAGAGTTCAAACGCAATTGGAGACACGGATGTTTTTCCCATGGTTCGGATAGGTGGTGCTATCCTACATCCACGTTGATGGAGACTTCAACCCACGAAGGGTAACGGTTGCGCGAGTCCATGGAGGGCTCCACCCACGAAGGGTAACGGTTGCGCGAGTTCACAGAGGGCTCCACCCACGAAGGGTCCACGAAGAAGCAACCACCCACAAAGGGTCCATGAAGTAGCAACCTTGTCTATCCCACCATGGCCATCGCCCACGAAGGACTTGCCTCACTAGCGGTAGATCTTCACGAAGTAGGCGATCTCCTTGCCCTTACAAACTCCTTGGTTCAACTCCACAATCTTGTCGGAGGCTCCCAAGTGACACCTAGCCAATCTAGGAGACACCACTCTCCAAGAAGTAACAAATGGTGTGTAGGTAATGAACTCCTTGCTCTTGTGCTTCAAATGATAGTCTCCCCAACACTCAACTCTCTCTCATAGGATTTGGATCTGATGGAAAGAAGGTTTGAGTGGAAAGCAACTTGGGGAAGAGGCTTAGAGATCAAGATTCATATGGTAGGAATGGAATATCTTGGCCTCAACACATGAGTAGGTAGTTCTCTCTCAGAAATAGGATGCTGGAAGTGTAGGCTTAGTCTGATGGCTCTCTCCACGAATGAAGAGGAGGTGGAAGGGTATATATAGCCTCCACACAAAATCCAACCGTTACACACAGTTTTCCAATCTCGGTGGGACCGAATCAACAAACTCGGTCGGACCGAAAAGGTAAACCTAGTGACCGTTAGAGATTTTCGGTGGGACTGACATGCAACTCGGTAGGACCGATATGGTTAGGGTTTGGGCATAACGTAATCTCGGTGAGACCGATTACACAAACTCGGTGAGACCGAGTTTGGTAATAAGCTAACCAGAGAGTTGGTCAGGTAAACTCAGTGGGACTGATTTGCTCTTTCGGTGGGACCGAAAAGTTACAAAAAGGAAGCGGAGAGTTTACACTGCAATCTCGGTGGGACCGATTCGCTCTTTCGGTGAGACTGAGAAGTTACGAAAGGGAAAAAGAGAGTTTGCAATCCCATCTCGGTGAGACCGAGATCCCTATCGGTAGAACCGAATTGCTAGGGTTTGGCAGTGGCTTATGACAAGTGAAACTCGGTGGCGCCGGATAGAAAGAATCGGTAGGACCGAGTTTGGCTTAGGGTTTAGGTCATATGTGGAAGTGGGAAAGTAGCTGAGGATTTTGGAGCATATCATTAAGCACATGAAGCAAGAGGCTCATTAAGCAACACCCCATCCCTCCTTGATAGTATTGGCTTTTCCTATGGAGTCAATGTGATCTTGGATCACTAAAATGTAAAATGAAGAGTCTTGAGCTTTAAGCTTTAGCCAATCCTTTGTCCTTAGCATCTTGAAGGAGTTCCCACAACCTTTAGTCCATGCCACTCCATTGTTGAACTTATCTGAAACATACTAGATAGAAACATTAGTCCAACAAGAGATATGTTGTCATCAATTACCAAAACCACCTAGGGAGCACTTGTGCTTTCAGTCGTGCTGCATGCTCCTGCCTCCCGTGGCTGGCTGTGCTGCCGCGGAGGCCTCACCGTCCCCATACTACTCCCACCGCTGGCCAGGCCATCCCTCCACTCACCCACTCCCCCTATTATTCTGCGGCGACGGCAACCTCACACCGCAGCCGAACCAGTGAACCCTTGTACTCCTCTCCGCGTGGGCATCCACTGCCGGGTCTTCCCCGGCTCCGCGTCGTCCCCTTCCTAGGCCTCGCCGTCGTCCACCGCTGTGGTGCTCTCAGCGCGGCGTGGTCAATGTGGTCAATGACCGACTTCCATCGGAAGAGTACTGTACGTGGAGAGGCTGACAGCTGGGTCCACGGCAGCCGCAAGGAAGTGCCTCCTTATTACACGCAAAATAATTATTCCTCCACCTGACAACAGGGACCCACCGGACGGGCCACCAGTATTCGCGGCAAAAATGTTTCCCCCTAACTGCTGGGACCCACCGGACGGGCCACCGTATTTCATGAAAAAAAAACGTTCCCCGCTGTCAGCTCGAACCCACCAGAAGTGCCTCCTTATTACGCACAAAAAAATGAACTCCCCCTGCTAGCTGGGACCCACCTTGGTGGGAGGCCGACTTGTGGGCCTACTAAGTTGACGGGGACGGGGGGCTTTGTCAACTTAGTCAATATGAACGATTCTAGCTCCAGTGATCGTATGATGTCCATCCAACGGCCGTAGTGCTTCTTCAACCTCTGGTCTTCTTGCTCCAGCCGCCCAAAGCAGCTTCGGTCGTGCCGCCTGCTCTTGCCTCCCGTGGCTGGCTGTGCTGCCGCGGAGGCCTCACCGCCCCCTACTATTCCCACCGCTGGCCAGGCCCTGCGGCGACGGCAGCCTCACACCGCAGCCGAACCAATGAACCCTCGTACTCCTCTCCGTGCGGGCTTCCACTGCCGCGTCTTCCCCGGCTCCGCGTCGTCCCCTTCCTAGGCCTCGCCGTCGTCCACCGCCGTGGTGCTCTCCGCGCGGCGTGGTCAACGTGGTCAAGGAACAACTTCCATCGGAAGAGTACTGTACGTGGAGAGGCTGACAGCTGGGTCCACAGTCACAGCCCAGTTTTTTGTGATTTTCCAAGTATGTCGCTTTGTCAGGCCTGTTGGGCTGTAAATCTTTCAAGACGAGGAGAGCTTTCATTCGGCTGGCCGAGAAAATGGCCCATCAGTAATAAGAAATGGGTTGTACATTTTTAAAACACATCAAACCGGCAATTAGTTTCAAATATCTTTTTTTCATTTTGAGATTTTAAATTACATTAATTTTTATGCGTGGAGAATTTGTTGGATTTTATATTGATATACGTTTATTTTTAAAATCAATTTGAATGTGAGTCGAAATTTCAGGATTAAAAACCGTGGCCACAATATCGGCTGTAATGCTAACAAAAAGAATATGGGCTCCAAAAAAACCTTAATAATTAGCAAATGGGCTGTAAATTATTAGAAATAATGGCAGATGGGTTGTATGTTGTTTTCCACAGATTTGAGGCTTTTCTAAAAAAAGGTTGACGCACAAGCAGTGACTGTTGGATGGCCATCCAACAGCCGTCGTGCTTCATCAATCTCTGCTCTTCCTGCTCCAGCCGCTCAAACAAGCGCCGGCGGGACTGCCTGCTCCCTCCTCCCCACGGCCGGCTCTGCTACCGCGTAGGCCTCACCGCCCCACCGTACTCCCATCGCTGACCTAGCCATCCCTCTACTCATCCACACCTGCTGTTATTCTCCGGTGACGGCAGATGAACCAGTAAACCCTCGTACAGTCGTACTCCCCTCCGCGTGGAAAACAACTGCCGAGTCTTCCCTGCCTCCGTGTTGTTCCTTCCTAGGCCTCGCCGTCGTCCACCGCCCTGGTGCTCTCGGCGCGGCCTGGTCAACGTGGTCAACGACCGACATGCATCTGAAGTGGACTGTACGTGGAGAGGCCGACAACTGGGTCCATGGCCGCACGCAAGGAAATGCCTCCTTATTATGCGCAAAATAATGATTCCTCCACCTAACATCAGGGACCCACCGAAAGGGCCTCTATATTTCACGAAAAAAACGTTACTGCCGCTGACAGCTCGGACCCACCAGCTATATCTTCGCACGCAAGAAAGTGCCTCCTTATTACGCACAAAAAAATGAATGCTCCCCCTGTTAGCTGGGATCCAGTATAGTGGCAGGCTGACTTGTGGGCCTACTAAGTTGACGGGGACGGAGGGCTTTGTCAACTTAGTCAATATGCACGATTCTAGCTCCAGTGACCGTACGATGTCCATCCAACGACCGTAGTGCTTCTTCAACCTCTGGTCTTCTTGCTCCAGCCGCCCAAACCAGCGCCGGTCGTGCCTCGTGTTCCTGCCTCCCGTGGCCGGCAGCGATGCGGCGGAGGCCTCACCGCCCCCAACTACTCCCACCGCTGGCCAGGCCATCCCTCTACTCACCCACACCCCCTGCTATTCTGCGGCGACGGCAGCCTCACACCACAGCCGAACGAGTGAACCCTCATACTCCTCTACGCATGGGCATCCACTACCGCGTCTTCCCCAGATCCGCGTCGTCCCCTTCCTAGGCTTCGTCGTCGTCCACCGTCCTGGTGCTCTAGGCGCGGCGTGGTCAATGTGGTCAAGGAATGGCTTCCATCGGACGTGGACTGTACGTGGAGAGACTGACAGCTGGGTCCATGGCCGCAGCAAGAAAGTGCCTCCTTATTACGCGCAAAATAATTATTCCTCCACCTGACAGCGGGGACCCACCGGACGGGCCACCGTATTTCGCGAAAAAAACGTTTTCCCCTGACTGCTGGGACCCACCAGCTACATCTTCGCATGCAAGGAAGTGCGTCCAAAAAAACGATTCGCCCCCCTGACTGCTAGGACCCACCAGCTACATCTTCGCACGCAAGGAAGTGCGTCCAGACAAAAAAACAAAATGATTCCCCCTGACTGCTGGGACCCAGCAGCTACATCTTCGCACGCAAGGAAGTGCGTTCGGGTAAAAAAACAAAACGATTTGCCCCCATGACTGCTGGGACCCACCAGCTACATCTTCGCAGGCAAGGAAGTGTCTGACAGTCGGGACCCATCTGGTCGAAGCGTACGTAGCGTTGTCATTCTGGTCGCGAACGTGTACGTACATATATACTGGTCGATGTAGAGGCGCGCACGTGTAGTAGTAGAGGCGCGTACGTGTCGTAGTAAAGGCGCGCACGTAGCATGCACATGTACGTACAACGGCCAGGGTGCAAGAAAGAAAATACGGCCACGTACGTACATACGGGCAGGGTCTCGAACGCCTACTCGCGCATACGTACGGCCAGGGCTCGTGTACATGGCTGGGTCGGAACGGAGAAACAGCGTCGTCGTCGTGTTCATGGGGAGGCAACGGAATGCGTTGTGTTCATGGGAAGGCAACGAAATGCGTCGTGTTCATCGGGAGGCAACGAAACGCGTGGGAGCCAACCGGCTGGGCCGGAACGAAATGCGTGGTCGTGTTCATTGGAAGGGCTTGGACGGAGCAGGCGATGGAAACGAGGCCTGGCGTACCGCAAACGGAGGAAACGGCCTTGTGTTCGACCGGCCACGTTCGAATCGGGATCCTGTTCATCTGGAGGGGTCTAGCATACCGCAAAACGGAGGAAACGGACCTCCTACGGTCGAAATGGGGGTCCTGTTGATCGGGATGGGAGTGGCGTACCGCAAAACGAAGGAAACAGACCTCTTACGGTCGAAACGGGGGTCCTGTTGATCGGGAGGGGTGTGGCGTACCGCAAAACGGACGAAACGGACCTCCTACGGTCGAAACGGGGGTCCTGTTCATCGGGAGGGGTGTGGTGTACCGCAAAACGGGACTCCACGGGATACTGTTCATCTCCATCGTCGACCTCCTCCAGCCTCCACGGGCTACCGTCGACCTCCTCCAGCCTCCACGGGCTCCTGTTCATCCAGCCTCCAACGCGCGCTACTCCACCGGCTACTGTTCAACCACCCCTCCACCGTCTACTGTTCATCCAGCCCTCCACACCACGGGGTCCTGTTCAACCACCCCTCCACGGGCACGCCTCCATCGTCTACTGTTCATCCAGCCCTCCACACCATGGGGACCTGTTCAACCACCCCTCCACGGGCACCCCTCCATCGTCTATTGTTCATCCAGCCCTCCACACCACGGGGTCCTGACAGTCGGGACCCACCTGATCGAAGCGTACGTAGCGTTGTCATTCTGGTCGCGAACGTGTACGTACATATATACTGGTCGATGTAGAGGCGCGCACGTGTCGTAGTAGAGGCGTGCACGTAGCATGTACACGTACGTACAGCGGCCAGGGTGCAAGAAAGAAAATACGGCCACATATGTGTACATACGGGCGGGGTCTCGAATGCCTACTCGCGCATATGTACGGCCAGGGCTCGTGTACATGGCTGGGTCGGAACGGAGAAACAACGTCGTTGTCGTGTTCATGGGGAGGCAACGGAATGCGTCGTGTTCATGGGGAGGCAACGGAATGCGTCGTGTTCATCGAGAGGGCTTGGACGGAACAGGCGATGGAAACGAGGCCTGGAGTACCGCAGAACGGAGGAAACGACCTTGTGTTCGACCGGCCACGTTCGAAACAGGATCCTGTTCGTTGGGAGGGGTGTGGCATACCGCAAAACGGAGGAAACGGACCTCCTACGATCGAAATGGGGGTCCTGTTGATCGGGAGGGGTGTGGCGTACCGCAAAACGGAGGAAACGGACCTCCTACGGTCGAAACGGGGGTCCTGTTGATCGGGAGGGGTGTGGCGTACCGCAAAACGGAGGAAACGGACTTGTGTTGGAGCGCTATGGTCGAAACGGGGGTCCTGTTCATCGGGAGGGGTGTGGCGTACCGCAAAACGGGACTCCACGGGATACTGTTCATCTCCACCGTTGACCTCCTCCAGCCTCCACGGGCTACCGTCGACCTCCCCCAGCCTCCACGGGCTCCTGTTCATCCAGCCTCCAACGTGTGCTACTCCACCGGCTACTGTTCAACCACCCCTCCACCGTCTACTGTTCATCCAGCCCTCCACACCATGGGGTCCTGTTCAACCACCCCTCCACGGGCACGCCTCCATCGTCTACTGTTCATCCAGCCCTCCACATCACGGGGTCCTGTTCAACCACCCCTCCACGGGCACCCCTCCACCGTCTATTGTTCATCCAGCCCTCCACACCACGGGGTCCTGACAGCCGGGACCCACCTGATCGAAGCGTACGTAGCATTGTCATTCTGGTCGCGAACGTGTACGTACATATATACTGGTCGATGTAGAGGCGCGCACGTGTCGTAGTAGAGGCGTGCACGTAGCATGTACACGTACGTACAGCGGCCAGGGTGCAAGAAAGAAAATACGGCCACATATGTGTACATACGGGCGGGGTCTCAAACGCCTACTCGCGCATACGTACGGCCAGGGCTCGTGTACATGGCTGGGTCGGAACGGAGAAACAACGTTGTCATCGTGTTCATGGGGAGGCAACGGAATGCGTCGTGTTCATGGGGAGGCAACGGAATGCGTTGTGTTCATCGAGAGGGCTTGGACGGAACAGGCGATGGAAACGAGGCCTGGAGTATCGCAGAACGGAGGAAACGGCCTTGTGTTCGACCGGCCACGTTCGAAATGAGATCCTGTTCATCGGGAGGGGTGTGGCGTACTGCAAAACGGAGGAAACAGACCTCCTACGGTCGAAACGGGGGTCCTATTGATCGGGAGGGGTGTGGCGTACCGCAAAACGGAGGAAACGGACCTCCTACGGTCGAAACGGGGGTCCTGTTGATCGGGAGGGGTGTGGCGTACCGCAAAACGGAGGAAACGGACTTGTGTTGGAGCGCTATGGTCGAAACGGGGGTCATGTTCATCGGAAGGGGTGTGGCATACCGCAAAACGGGACTCCACGGGATACTGTTCATCTCCACCGTCGACCTCCTCCAGCCTCCCCGGGCTACCGTCGACCTCCTCCAGCCTCCATGGGCTCCTGTTCATCCAGCCTCCAACGCGCGCTACTCCACCGGCTACTGTTCAACCACCCCTCCACCGTCTACTATTCATCCAGCCCTCCACACCACGGGGTCCTGTTCAACCACCCCTCCACGGGCACCCCTCCATCGTCTACTGTTCATCCAGCCCTCCACCACACCACGGGGTCCTGTTCATCCAGAGGCAACGCCACCGCTCACTGTTCATCCAACCCCCCCCCCCCCCCCCCCCCCCCCCCCCCCCCCCCCCCCGCAACCCTCACTATTCATCCCAGAGGCAGCATCGATCGGCTTCAGTTAGCAGCAGTAGCAAAGGAATCGCTCGATGGGTTCAGTTAACATCCATCGATCGATCGCTCGGGTTCAGTAACGCGTAGCCTGCAGTGCAATCGCTCGGGTTCAGTTAGAGCCCAACGCCTCGCTCGTGTTCAGTTAGAGCCAACGCCTCGCACCCACGCGTGTACGTGTACGAGAGAAATGCGCATCGCTCGGCCCCCGACCTCCCACCATAACCGGGAACTCCCCGAAATTTTCCTCCCCCTCTCTTCTACCATGGTTTTTCCGTCATGGACGGCCCAAAGAATGTCATGCAGCTGCGTCTCCGGCCTGCCCAGGACGAAAAGCCCATTTTTTGTCATGATTTTTTGTCATAGAAGTAGGAGCCCACCACATCTATGATGATACCAGGTTTTGTCACAATTATCGTCATAGAAGTGTCATATGTATGACAGAAAAAAAATTTGTTTGGCCCAAAATGTCACAGATGTGTCTTTTTTTGTAGTGCGAGTACGTGATCGAGGAACCCATTGAGTACGCTAACGAGGATCAAGCTTTTGTCAACTCTGAGAACTTTGCAGGCAAGATGACCATACCCTCGAAATCACTTCTATCTTTGCTTGCTAGTTGTTCGCTCTATTGCAATGCCGCGATACCAACCACTTGCTTTATCATGCCTCTCATATTTCCATGTCAAGCCTCTAACCCACCTTTCCTAGCAAACCGTTGTTTGGCTATGTTACCGCTTTGCTCAGCCCCTCTTATAGCGTTGCTAGTTGAGGTGAAGTTAGAAGTTTGTTCCTTGTTGGAACACGGATATTTTTTGGGATATCATTATTATATCTTGTTTACTTTAATGCATCTATATACTTGGTAAAGGGTGGACGGCTCAGCCTTATGCCTGGTGTTGTGTTCCACTCTTGTCGCGCTAGTTTCCGTCATACCGGTGTTATGTTCCTTGATTTTGTGTTCCTTACGGGGTTGGGTGTTATGGGAACCCCTTGACAGTTCGCTTTGAATAAAACTCCTCCAGCAAGGCCCAACCTTGGTTTTACCATTTGCCACCTAAGCCTTTTTTCCCTTGGGTTCCGCGGACTCAAGGGCCATCTTTATTTTAAACCCCGGGCCAGTGATTCTCTAAGTGTTGGTCCAACCTGAGCGATGCCCGGCGCCCCCTGGGCAACCAGGGTCTATGCCAACCCAACGTCTTGCTCATCCGGTGTGCCCTGAGAACGAGATATGTGCAGCTCCTATCGGGATTTGTCGGCACATTCGGGTGGCTTTGCTGGTCTTGTTTTACCATTATCGAAATGTCTTGTAACCGGGATTTTGAGTCTGATCGGGTCTTCCTGGGAGAAGGAATATCCTTCGTTGACCGTGAGAGCTTGTGATGGGCTAAGTTGGGACACCCCTTCAAGGTTTTGAACTTTCGAAAGCCGTGCCCGCGGTTATGGGCAGATGGGAATTTGTTAATATCCGGTTGTAGAGAACTTGACACCTAACTTCATTAAAATGAATCAAATGCGTGTGTAGCCATGATGGTCTCTTTTCGGCGGAGTCCAGGAAGAGAACACGGTCTCGTGTTATGTTTGAGCGTAAGTAGCTTCAGGATCACTTCTTGATCATGTTAGCTTCTCGACCATGTTTTGCTTCTCTTCTCGCTCTCTTTTGCATAAGTTAGCCACCATATATGCTGGTGCTTGCTACAGCTCCACCTCACTACCATTTCCTACCTTTAAGCTTAAATATTCTTGATCGCGAGGGTGTGAGATTGCTGAGTCCCCGTGACTTACAGATACTTCCAAACAGATGCAGGTGCCGATGATGCCAGTGTCGGGGATGCTACCGAACTCAAGTGGGAGTTCGACGAGGATTCGGGCCATTACTGTGTTTCTTTTCCGAATGATCAGCAGAGGAGCCCAGTTGGGGCGATCGGGGATCTAGCATTTGGGGTTGTCTTTCTTTATTTTGGTTCCGTAGTCGGACCTTGATTGTATTCTGGATGATGTATGATATATTTATGTATTGTGTGAAGTGGCGATTGTAAGCCGACTCTTTATCCCTTTCTTATTCAGTACATGGGATGTGTAAAGATTACCTCTCTTGCAACATGCCTACCATGCGGTTATGCCTCTAAGTCGTGTCCCGACACGTGAGAGATATAGCCGCATCGTGGGTGTTACAGCTTTCGCCCATCGACTGCGGCGGCTGTGAACGGGGAGGGAGAGGAAAGAGGGCTCGTCGGCGATGGCTGTGCACGGGGACAGAGGGGCTGCGGGTGGGTGTGTCCACCGGCGAGGGAGGCGTTGCTTTATATAGCGGCCGGGAGGGTAGCATCGTGTGTACGCGTGACGAGGAGGGGGCGCGTCGCCGAGCGCCGTCCATGAGGAATCAATGGAAGGCTGACCGGCAGCAGCCTTGGCATTGATTCCCCATGGGAAACCGAGGCGATGTGAGTACGACGAGACGCGAGTCGCTGACTCGGTGAGCCCACTGTTATTTTGCACAAAAAACGATCGCCCAGGCGCCCCCAGCGCGCCAGATTCGGTCTGGGTCCGTCGACGCCAGTTTCAGCCCTAACCGATGAAAACTGGGCTCCTGGAACGCGACTGTGCCATTTTTTAGGTGTCGGTGCCAAAAAAGGCCTGGGGGGCCTGTTGGAGTCGTGGCTCTGATGACGCTATCATTGGGGCAGTAAAGCCGCTACTCTGTCCCAGTCGACTGGTACGTCTGAGTGTGCAACTGCCGAGGCCGTCACCTGGGCAGCGACACCTTGCAACTAGAGTACATGTCATGCTCCATGCTGCTCCGCTCTCTGAAGATCAAGTTCAGTTAGGTCTTCACTGTCCGGCACGCATTCTACACCATCTGATCAAGATCATGCTGCTCCATGTATTCTGGCCAACCGGTACGCAAGTGGGCGAGAAGACGACATGGTCCTTTTACTGCCATTTTACCGTCACACTGTGGTACTTCTACTTTGAGTTTTTACCTCTGAAATGGAGTTGCCACCCATCCCCCATGCCAAGGGCCTCCGTCAGGGGGATCCGGTCTCCCCGATGCTTTTCACGATCGTCATCGACATACTCAACTCCCTCATCCAGCACGCCGTCCGTTGTGGTATCCTCAGACGCCTCACTCTACAATACACGTCCTCTAGCGTGTCCCTCTTCGCGGACGATGTGGTGATCTTCTGCCATCCGGATGCCCACGACCTCGACGTGGTGCGCGAGATACTCCGGATTTTTGGGGTGGCCTCCGGCCTCCATAGCAACTACGCCAAGTGTTCCATCTCTCCCATTCGCTGCTCCGAGGAGCTGTCTGCGGAGGTGAGCGCCACCCTGGCCTGCCCCATTGCCCAGTTCCTAATCACCTACCTGGGTCTCCCATTGTCACTCTGAAAGCTGCCATCTTCTGCCTTCGATTCACTCATTGTTCGCCTTCAGAAGAAGCTGCCCACCTGGCGAGCCGCCCTGCTTTCTAGGGGCAAAAGACTTGCTCTGGCTCGCCACGTCCTCACTGCCATGCCTACTCACATCTTGGCGGCGATCGCTCTAAATGCTAGCACCCTCAAGCGCGCCAACCGGGTCATCCGAGACTTTCCGTGGCACAGGCGCAAGGACGCAGCGTCAGGATGCTGCCCTGTCAACTTGCACAGGGTGTGCATGCCGCTCGGCCTTGGCGGCCTTGGCGTGCGCGATCTCTTTCATGTGGGCATTGCCCTCCGGGTCCGTTGGCTCTGGCTCCAGCACAATGACCACAACCGGCCGTGGAAACACCTCCAGCTCCCCCATGACGCGGAGGTCCGCGCGATCTTCAGGGCGTCTACCACTTGGATCATTGGCGATGGCCATACCTGCCGCTTCTGGACTGATCACTGGATCCAGGGACAGTGCGTGGCCGAGTTTGCACCGGCGATTCTTGCCCTCGTGACCAAACGACGCCGGAAAGCCCGCTCTGTGGCGGACGGCCTCCATCTTCGCTCTTGGACCCAGGACATCCAAGGGGCACTTGGCCCCATTGCGGCTCTTCAGTACTTGGAGCTCTGGCGTCGCGTCCGCGACATCCCCCTCTCCTCCGCTCCTGACGCCATCCGCTGGTGCTGGACGTCCTTGGGCATATATTCTGCCAAGTCCTGCTACGATGCCCTCTTTCTTGGTTCCACCTCGTCGCCGCACGCCAAGCTGATCTGGAAAACGTGGGCCCCGCTATGCTACAAGGTCTTCATCTGGCTAGTTACCCTCGACCGTTGCTGGACCGCGGAGCACAGCGCCTGCCATGGGCTTTCCCACAGCCCTACTTGCGTCCTCTGCGACCAGACCCTCGAGACAATGGACCATCTCCTGGTCGGCTGTCCGTTCTCCCGCGAAGTATGGCACCGCGTGCTCTCGAGCTTCAGGCTCACCGCGGCGATCCCGACGGCACAGGACAGATTCATCGACTGGTGGAGCGCCGCCACCCTCAACACCCCGCACTCGCTTCGCAAAGGCTTCGCCTCCCTCGCCGTCCTTACTGCTTGGAGCATTTGGAGGCACTGTAACGTCGTGTTTTTTGACTCCGCCTGCCCATCCACCGACCTGGTGACGCAAGGCATCCTCGACGAGTCACGGACCTGGGCCTTGGCTGGGGCCAGAGGGCTCGCCGCGATCACCCAATTCGAGCCGCCCTAGGCGCGCCTCTGCTCTGTTTTCCGGGCCGAGCATCTCGATCTCTTGCTCATCCTAGTTGCATGCTCTCCCGCTAGTGTTGGAGTTTGTAATTGGGCCCCTATAACTCTTGCTTTCTACCTATCAATGAAATGATACGCAACTTGCGTATTCGCGAAAACCCCCTCTAAAATGGAGTTAATTGCACAAAACCACCATATTACAGGCTATAAGCTAGATTTGCAGGAAACACAAGTTTACACACTAATTTTAGGTCTAATCTTTTGCAAATAACACTGATGGATGACTTTTAACCATTTTGATGACGATTATGACAGATGAGTCCCGTCGGACAAGGTGATGTGGCAAAAAAAATGCCACGTAAGCGCTTTGACGGGTCAATCTTCTTCTGCGAAAAAAAAACTCTCTGCGTTCCCCGTCTAGACCCGCCGCCCCTCGTCAAGGTCCCGCCGGACAGGGTGATGTGGTAAAAAAAATGCCACATAAGCGCTTTGACTAGTCAATCATCTTTTGGGAGAAAACTATCTGTGCTCCCCGCTCCTCGGCAAGGTCCCGTCGGCCATCTTGGTGAAGCCATCGTCATCGGGAGCGCCGGCGGCGGTGTGAGCATCCTGACCTCCGGAAGGTCTTCTCAGACGACGATACTTCCTCCTCGGCCTGGCACGGTCGACGCCTTCGCCGTGCTGGCGGAGCGGTGCGCCGATTGCTGGCTCAGCGAGTTCAGGGACGCGCTTTTGGAGTTCGTCGACGCCTGTTGCGACCGGCACCGCTGGGCGGCGCCCGCGTGGAAGGAGATGGAGCTCGTGCTGGTGCGAGCTGACGCCGTCGGCCACGGCGAAGCTGACTCGGCGCTCGCTGGACGAGGCTCCCGGTGCTAGCTGCCGTCCGCGTCGCCATTCCTGCGTCGTCCAGCACCGAGGTCGACGAGGCTCGGGCGCTGGGAGGTCACGGAGCGGCCGGAAGGGGCGGCAAAGACTAGCTGGAGCGGCGGCTTGCTCATCGTGATGGCAACCATCGTGATAGAACCGCCGTGCCCCTTCAGCCAGCAAGCACCGCGACCAAGGTGAAGACCCGGGGTCGCCGCCTCGCCGCATCCATCTAGACCTCGTGCTTTTGGTCTCGATCTCCCCGCCCCCGGCGAGATCGTGGCTGGAACTCAAGGAGGACGGGTTGCCGCGTCCGAGCGTCGCCGTCGCCTCCCAATCGTGTTGCCACTCCGGACCCTGGTCCTCCTCCTCTCCTCCCCCTGGTCGGTGTTGGCCTGTAGTTGCACCTCTCCGGTAGTGGACTTTCGACCAGGACAACGACCGCCTTGAGCCTGACGAGGACGTGGACGACCGGAGCCATACATGGCGGCAGCTTATGGGTAGAAAGCCGTCGGCGAAGAAAGAGAGACTAGTCAAACCGTGCACCTGGCTTTTTTTGCCAAGCCGGCTCCTGATGAGTGGGACCCACCTTCCACAATCTTCATTAAAAGGGCAAAAGCCGCCAAGTCTTTTTTTTTTGCAAAATCTTTCCCTATCTATCCCTAATTTTTTAATAATAAAGTACGGATTAACTTCGTAGGTTCACCGTCACAGTACGCTTCTTTCCGTAAATTTACGTTTTCAGTTTGAATTTAAAGCATATATTCGAGGTGATACTTTTCACATCTACCGTGAAAAGTTTCGTACGTCGTCGTCTGGTACGTGGTCTGGAGCTTCGTAAGTCTCATGGGCCAGAATTTAAGTTTCTGTTATGGGCCGCTATCAAAATAGTTGCTCCATGTGATAAAATTTTGTACTCCTTTTTAAATCAATAGTCCCACCCTGCTCTTTTAGATCATATCGTAATAACTTAAATACGTTCTCAAATTGCATGAATCAAACAAGCCAAAGCAGGAAAAAGACGAGACCTGCAGCATACATGCATCATCAATCGAAAAACATCTTTGAGGAGGAAGGCTCACACATACATACATACATGCAGAGACAGAGTGGCCGTCGGTGCTGGGAGCTTGAGCGACGGAAAAAAAGGGAGCGACGGCGACTTTGCAGATGAGCGGGAGGGTACGGGGGGATGCCGAAGGGGAAGATCCTGGCTGTGGTCGAGCTTGGCGGCGGGATCTCGGGCATGTTGACAAATCACCACGTATCCACGTTCCCTCTCTCTTCTCTGTCCTAAAAAGAGAAACTAGACAGAGCCAACGAACAGAGCGCCAGCGCCACCACGAGGGCATCCGCCATGGCCGCCGACGAGACCTCCACCCCCGTTGCTGCCTCCTCCGACCTCCCCACCCCCATGGCCGCCGACGTGGGGCGCGCGCTCAACATCTTCTATGGCCTCGCGCTCGCCGGAGGCGATGCCTCCTCATACGTCTCCATGCGTAGCGGTGCTGCCACTCTAGCGAGCAGCACGGCGAGGCCTGCACCCCGAGCTCGCGAGCTGCGCCGTCGTCGCCCATGGCCGCGTGCCCGTGAGGCCACGCCCGAGTCAGGAGCCGCGCCAGTCATCGCCGGAATATCTGGTGGCTGTGCCCGGCGCAACTGGTGCCTCGCTCGGCTTTGTCGCCTCGGTGTCGTGCATCGCACCGGCCTGACCGTGTCGCCGGTCCCCGGCACCCTCCTGGTGCGGCACCGATAGGGGGGGGGGTATTTTGCTTGGGCCACCGCGGTCGCGCACTTCCAAGTGTGGAGTGCATCGTCGGCTCGGAGAGGTCAACAACAGGGGCGAAGATCAGGGGCTCTGCGGTGGAGCACGGCCAGGAGGAGGAAACTAGGGGTGGGGCGATGCCAAGCCGCCCTTGCGGGCTGTATAGAAGAGAAGAGCAGCGAGTGGTTAGGTGGATGGAGCAGAGGAGCGGGTGGTGACTGATGAGGTAGCAGGAGGAGGAAGATGGAGCCATGGATGGAGGCGGAGCGACCGCGCTAGGTAAGGCGATGTGTGTGGATAAGGAGCGGTGAGATAAGTTCCTCGACGAGGACTTGTGCTTTTTTTTAATGATGAAATTGTTGCTGCTACCGACTAGAAGCTGCTGGAGTTTTATTTATATTTGATAGAGATTTGAGGGGAAGCTGCTGGATATGCATGCTAACCATGCTAGCATCGGCTGCAACTTTTTTTTTGGATGAGCACCAAATCAACTAGGAAGGATCCCTGGGAGTTCCTAGCTGATTGTCGCGTGCATTTACACCAATGAAAGGTTTGTCCAAAGATTTAATTTTGTAAGTCCCTGGTTCCATGAAGAATGTGTATCTGACCTTTTAAGAATTATTTCTATAGTGTTACTTAGGTTAAGTCTCTCTCTATATATATATAGGGTAACGCTATTCTAAGCGTGAGTGTAGAATAGCTTATTCTACACCCCAGTAATGGTACATATAAAATATAGTAACATACTAGGTAAAATGTAGTAATTTTTGTAAAAATTTAGTAAATTACAAACTTGGATGTAAAAAAAATATTTTCCGAATTACTACATTTTGTACATCGTTTACTAGATTTTGTATATAGCGTTACTAGGGGTGTAGAATAAGCTATTCTACACTCACGCTTAGAATAGCGTTGCCCTATATATATATATATATATATATATATATATATATATATATATATATATATATATCATATTATTTGGTGGTTTTGCCTTACTTATGACAATAGTAGCATGTTTTTGCAGAATAAACTATTACTTCATCAGTTATTTCCAAAAAACTATTACTTCATCAGCAAGAATTTACATGCTCCCTTTCGTTAGATGTTCTTTATTTAATGGTGACAAAAATGATGGTTTAACGAGATTAGTTTTATTAGCTTTTAAGTTTGCACATTTTTGTGCTTATATCAAATGTGGATCTTCTCTTCGTTGCCAACACCAACTCCTTACCTTCGCCAACAAAAAACTGAGTCCAATGTGTCCGATAGAATATCACATCACTCTTTTCTTGCGAGTGCCAGGTTCAAGACACCACCTTGCCAAAATTGCAGTGTAGCAACATGGAGGGCAAAGTAGTTCAAATTTTTACCAGATGCATTACTTTATTTTCCGGAAAATCTAATTTTGGCCATTGCATGTTAATGATACACCATCTTCAGTAGTCTTTGCAAATCTAAATAAAAAGCAAAGGGGAATTAATCCAGCCCACATGGAAAGCAAGCAGATGCATGTCGTCGTATCTCAGTATTTACATGGACTGCCACTACAATAAAAGAGCTTTCTACCCAATTTCTTATGCCTTATTGTGGATCTCACGTTCTATTGTTTAAGCACATGTAATATTTTTATAGCACATATTTGCCTCATATAATGCTATAGTTTAAAATTCAAGCCCAACCAGCACATGAAGAGTTGCTGTGAAGGAGAAGGAGGAAGAGAAGAAGAATAGTAGTTTAATGGTAAAAAGAATTTGACAATGCCACCTGAGATAGATGAGGATCTATATGATGTTTTTGCAGGGGATTCATATGGTGTTGTATCATTCAAATATGTATGCCCCGTTGCAACGCACGGGCACCTTTTTACTAGTAATAATAATCTATCCCTAATAATAAAGCACGGATTGACTTCGTGGGTTCACCGTCACAGTACGCTTCTTTCCGTGAATTTACGCTTTCAGTTTGAATTTAAAGCATATATTCGAGGTGGTACTTTTCACATCTACCGTGAAAAGTTTCGTACATCGTCGTTTGGTACGTGGTCTGGAGCTTCGTAAGTCTCATGGGCCAGAATTTAAGTTTCTGTTATGGGCCGCTATCAAAATAGTTGCTCCATGTGATAAAATTTTGTACTCCTTTTTAAATCAATAGTCCCACCCTGCTTTTTTAGATCATATCATAGCAACTTAAATACGTTCTCAAATTGCATGAATCAAACAAGCCAAAGCACGAAAAAAGACAAGACCTGCAGCATACATGCATCATCAATCAAAAAACATCTCTGAGGAGGAAGGCTCACACATACATACATACATGCAGAGACAGAGTGGCCGTCGGTGCTGGGAGCTTGAGCGACGGAAAAAAAGGGAGTGACGGCGACTTTGCAGATGAGCGGGAGGGTACGGGGGGATGCCGAAGGGGAAGATCCTGGCTATGGTCGAGCTTGGCGGCGGGATCTCGGGCATGTTGACAAATCACCACGTATCCACGTTCCCTCTCTCTTCTTTGTCCTAAAAAGAGAAACTAGACAGAGCCAACGAACAGAGCGCCAGCGCCACCACGAGGGCATCCGCCATGGCCGCCGACGAGACCTCCACCCCCGTTGTTGCCTCCTCCGACCTTCCCACCCCCATGGACGCCGACGTGGGGCCGCGCTCAACATCTTCTATGGCCTCGCCGCTCGCGAGGCGATGCCTCCTCATACGTCTCCATCGCTAGCGGTGCTGCCACTCTAGCGAGCAGCACGGTGAGCGCACCCCGAGCTCGCGAGCTGCGCCGTCGTCGCCCATGGCCGCGTGCCCGTGAGGCCGCGCCCGAGCTCAGGAGCCGCGCCAGTCATCGCCCGGGAATATCTGGTGGCTGTGCCCGGTGCAACCGGTGCCTCCCTCGGCTTTGCCGCCTCGGTGTCGTGCATCGGCACCGACCTGACAGTGCTCGCTGGTCCCCGGGACCCTCCTGGTGCGGCACCGACAGGGCGGGGGGAGTATTTGCTGGGCCACGCGGCCGCGCACTCCAGGTGTGGAGTGCATCATCGGCTCGGAGAGGTCACCAACGGGAGATCAAGGGGCTCTGTGGTGGAGCACGGCCAGGAGGAGGGAACTAGGGGCGGGGCGATGCCAAGCCGCCCTTGCGGGCTGTATAGAAGAGAAGTTCAGCGAGTGGTTAGGTGGATGGAGCAGAGGAGCGGGTGGTGACTGATGAGGTAGCAGGAGGAGGAAGATGGAGCCATGGATGGAGGCGGAGCGACCGCGCTAGGTAAGGCGATGTGTGTGGATAAGGAGCGGTGAGATAAGTTCCTCGACGAGGACTTGTGCTTTTTTTTAATGATGAAATTGTTGCTGCTACCGACTAGAAGCTGCTGGAGTTTTATTTATATTTGATAGAGATTTGAGGGGAAGCTGCTGGATATGCATGCTAACCATGCTAGCATCGGCTGCAACTTTTTTTTCCGGATGAGCACCAAATCAACTAGGAAGGATCCCTGGGAGTTCCTAGCTGATTGTCGCGTGCATTTACACCAGTGAAAGATTTGTCCAAAGATTTAATTTTGTAAGTCCCTGGTTCCATGAAGAATGTGTATATGACCTTTTAAGAATTATTTCTATAGTGTTACTTAGGTTAAGTCTCTCTCTCTCTATATATATATATATAGGGTAACGCTATTCTAAGCGTGAGTGTAGAATAGCTTATTCTACACCCCAGTAACGGTACATACAAAATATAGTAACACACTAGGTAAAATATAGTATTTTTCGTAAAAATGTAGTAAATTACAAACTTGGATGATAAAAAAAATATTTTCCGAATTACTACATTTTGTACATCGTTTTACTAGATTTTGTATATAGCGTTATTAGGGGGTGTAGAATAAGCTATTCTACACTCACGCTTAGAATAACGTTACCCTATATATATATATATATATCACATTATTGTTGGTGGTTTTGCCTTACTTATGACAATAGTAGCATGTTTTTGCAGAATAAACTATTACTTCATCAGTATTTCCAAAAAAAACTATTACTTCATCAGCAAGAATTACATGCTCCCTTTGTTAATGTTCTTTATTTAATGGTTGACAAAATGATGGTTTAACGAGATAATATTATTAGCTTTTAAGTTACACATTTTGTGCTTATATCAAATTGTGGATCTTCTCTTCGTTGCCAACACCAACTCCTTACCTTCGCCAACAAAAAACTGAGTCCAATGTGTCCGATAGAATATCACATCACTCTTTTCTTGCGAGTGCCAGGTTCAAGACACCACCTTGCCAAAATTGCAGTGTAGCAACATGGAGGGCAAAGTAGTTCAAATTTTTACCAGATGCATTACTTTATTTTCCGGAAAATCTAATTTTGGCCATTGCATGTTAATGATACACCATCTTCAGTAGTCTTTGCAAATCTAAATAAAAAGCAAAGGGGAATTAATCCAGCCCACATGGAAAGCAAGCAGATGCATATCGTCGTATCTCAGTATTTAGATCGACTGCCACTACAATAAAATAGCTTTCTACCCAATTTCTTATGCCTTATTGTGGATCTCACGTTCTATTGTTTAAGCACATGTAATATTTTTGTAGCACATATTTGCCTCATATAATGCTATAGTTTAAAATTCAAGCCCAACCAGCACATGAAGAGTTGCGGTGAAGGAGAAGGAGGAAGAGAAGAAGAATAGTAGTTTAATGGTAAAAAGAATTTGACAATGCCACCTGAGATAGATGAGGATCTATATGATGTTTTTGCAGGGGATTCATATGGTGTTGTATCATTTAAATATGTATGCCCCGTTGCAACGCACGGGCACCTTTTTACTAGTAATAATAATCTATCCCTAATAATAAAGCACGGATTGACTTCGTGGGTTCACCGTCACAGTACGCTTCTTTCCGTGAATTTACGCTTTCAGTTTGAATTTAAAGCATATATTCGAGGTGGTACTTTTCACATCTACCGTGAAAAGTTTCGTACGTCGTCGTCTGGTACGTGGTCTGGAGCTTCGTAAGTCTCATGGGCCAGAATTTAAGTTTCTGTTATGGGCCGCTATCAAAATAGTTGCTCCATGTGATAAAATTTTGTACTCCTTTTTAAATCAATAGTCCCACCCTGCTTTTTTAGATCATATCATAGCAACTTAAATACGTTCTCAAATTGCATGAATCAAACAAGCCAAAGCACGAAAAAAGACGAGGCCTGCAGCATACGTGCATCATCAATCGAAAAACATCTCTCAGGAGGAAGGCTCACACATACATACATACATGCAGAGACAGAGTGGCCGTCGGTGCTGGGAGCTTGAGCGACGGAAAAAAGGGAGCGACGGCGACTTTGCAGATGAGCGGGAGGGTACGGGGGGATGCCGAAGGGGAAGATCCTGGCTGTGGTCGAGCTTGGCGGCGGGATCTCGGGCATGTTGACAAATCACCACGTATCCACGTTCCCTCTCTCTTCTCTGTCCTAAAAAGAGAAACTAGACAGAGCCAACGAACAGAGCGCCAGCGCCACCACGAGGGCATCCGCCATGGCCGCCGACGAGACCTCCACCCCCGTTGCTGCCTCCTCCGACCTCCCCACCCCCATGGCCGCCGACGTGGGGCGGCGCTCAACATCTTCTACGGCCTCGCGCTCGCCGAGGCGATGCCTCCTCCTACGTCTCCATTGCTAGCGGTGCTGCCACTCTAGCGAGCAGCACGGTGAGGCCGCACCCCGAGCTCGCGAGCTGCGCCGTCGTCGCCCATGGCCGCGTGCCCGTGAGGCCGCGCCCGAGCTCAGGAGCCGCGCCAGTCATCGCCCGGGAATATCTGGTGGCTGTGCCCAGCGCAACCGGTGCCTCGCTCGGCTTTGCCGCCTCGGTGTCGTGCATCGGCACCGACCTGACCGTGCTCGCTGGTCCCCGGGACCCTCCTGGTGCGGCACCGACAGGGCGGGGGGAGTATTTGCTGGGCCACGCGGCCGCGCACTCCAGGTGTGGAGTGCATCATCGGCTCGGAGAGGTCACCAACGGGAGATCAGGGGCTCTGTGGTGGAGCACGGCCAGGAGGAGGGAACTAGGGGCGGGGCGATGCCAAGCCGCCCTTGCGGGCTGTATAGAAGAGAAGAGCAGCGAGTGGTTAGGTGGATGGAGCAGAGGAGCGGGTGGTGACTGATGAGGTAGCAGGAGGAGGAAGATGGAGCCATGGATGGAGGCGGAGCGACCGCGCTAGGTAAGGCGATGTGTGTGGATAAGGAGCGGTGAGATAAGCTCCTCGACGAGGACTTGTGCTTTTTTTTAATGATGAAATTGTTGCTGCTACCGACTAGAAGCTGCTGGAGTTTTATTTATATTTGATTGAGATTTGAGGGGAGGCTGCTGGATATGCATGCTAACCATGCTAGCATCGGCTGCAACTTTTTTTTCGGATGAGCACCAAATCAACTAGGAAGGATCCCTGGGAGTTCCTAGCTGATTGTCGCGTGCATTTGCACCAGTGAAAGATTTGTCCAAAGATTTGATTTTGTAAGTCCCTGGTTTCATGAAGAATGTGTATCTGACCTTTTAAGAATTATTTCTATAGTGTTACTTAGGTTAAGTCTCTCTTTTTATATATATATAGGTAAATTGTTTGGGGCACCTTAATTGTTTTGAAAACCGTGTTATATTTAATTTGTTTCCTAACTATTCTTCATGCAAGACTTTCCCTCCTTACGTTTTATTTGTTTTTTCTAATTATTAGGCATGCAAGACTTGCCATACAATAAAACGTTATAATATTGATTTTTTAGAATTGATACAGGTATCTAATACGTGTGTTTTTTTTCCTAACTATCTAATACAGGTATCTAATACCTACCAACGAAATTATGGACATACGTAGGTATGTATATATTCAATAATTTATTTTTAAAAAAACTATTACATTTATTTGTTTCCCAATTATCTAAAATGGGTATCTTATACTTACTAACAAAAGTATGTACAAACGCGGGTACGTATATACCCAAGAATTTGTTATTTGACTAATTGCATTTTATTTTTTTCCTAACTATCCAATACCTACTGAAGAAAATATTATAATACCTGGTCGACGTATATACGTCAAGTGGAAATACCCAATGTATCGACACACTTATATACCCGGTTGTGTAAAAAAATCTTGGAAAATATTGTACATACCCAGTCTACATGACATATATCTAAAGTAAAACATGGCTACGAATATATCCGGCTACGTGACATATAGGTATCTAATATATAATCAAAATATTTCGAGTACAAAACATATATACCTAAGATATTTTGGATTATGTATGTATATACCTAGTGATTTATTCAACGTATGACCTTCATTATATGCAAAATGATGCACGTACGATGAGACATGCATGGACTTAAAACATGGGCCATTTATTACTGATTTTCTCTATCCTATCTAATCTGAGCAGGTATGAAGTGTCCATATTAAGCAATAATTCTTTTCTAATAAGATTTATCCATCAATGCTAATACTAATTACACATGCACAGATTTTAGTGTCATCCAACGGTTTTTAAGCTAGGTGCCCAGGCAGGAACCTAGGTTGTAACGCCCCGGACACACCCGCCGGTGGTTGTTACTCCTGGCGGGATCTAGACTGCCCCCACAGATCAATACTAGTCTTTTCTGCGCACTTTGTCCTCACTCGTGCGCACCCGGGAGCAACTTTCCGGTCGGTCACCCATCCTGACACTACTCCAAGCTGAGCACGCTTAACTTTGGAGTTCTGTCCGAATGGGCTCCCGGAAAAGAAGGAATTCCTTATTGATATGAGTAGTATATCATCCCTAATAAGCCAGGCTATCACATACACCCCCACTCAGAGGAACCGACGTCCTCGTCGGGCCACAGGAACGTTCCCTCTTGACACAAACGTCTGTGCTTCCAGTCCGGTACATGTGCCATGCCGGGTGCCACGACGGGTCACAAACGTCATGAACAACATGACCACGCACCTGTCCGCAATCATCTGTGTAACCGCGAGGGTCGGCTCTGATACCAACTTGTAACGCCCCGGACACACCCGCCGGTGGTCGTTACTCCTGGCGGGATCTAGACTGGCCCCACAGATCAATACTAGTCTTTTCTGCGCACTTTGTCCTCACTCGTGCGCACCCGGGAGCAACTTCCCGGTCGGTCACCCATCCTGACACCACTCCAAGCTGAGCACGCTTAACTTTGGAGTTCTGTCTGAATGGGCTCCCGGATAAGAAGGAATTCCTTATTGATATGAGTAGTCTATCATCCCTAATAAGCCAAGCTATCACATAGGTGTCCCAAACTGGCATCCTATATATTTAATGGTTGACAAAATGATGGTTTAATGAGATAGTATTATTAGCTTTTAAGTTACACATTTTGTGCTTATATCAAATTGTGGATCTTCTCTTCGTTGCCAACACCAACTCCTTACCTTCGCCAACAAAAAACTGAGTCCAATGTGTCCGATAGAATATCACATCACTCTTTTCTTGCGAGTGCCAGGTACAAGACACCAGCGTGCCAAAATTGCAGTGTAGCAACATGGAGGGCAGAGTAGTTCAAATTTTTACCAGATGCATTACTTTATTTTCTGAAAAATCTAATTTTGGCCATTGCATGTTAATGATACACCATCTTCAGTAGCCTTTGCAAATCTAAATAAAAAGCAAAGGGGAATTAATCCAGCCCACATGGAAAGCAAGCAGATGCATATCGTCGTATCTCAATATTTAGATCGACTGCCACTACAATAAAAGAGCTTTCTACACAATTTCTTATGCCTTATTGTGGATCTCACATTCTATTGTTTAAGCACATGTAATATTTTTGTAGCACATATTTGCCTCATATAATGCTATAGTTTAAAACTCAAGCCCAACCAGCACATGAAGAGTTGCGGTGAAGGAGAAGGAGGAAGAGAAGAAGAATAGTAGTTTAATGGTAAATTGAATTTGACAATGCCACCTGAGATAGATGAGGATCTATATGATGTTTTTGCAGGGGGTTCATATGGTGTTGTATCATTCAAATATGTATGCCCTGTTGCAACGCATGGGCACCTTTTTACTAGTAATAATAAAGCATGGATTGAGTCTCCGGATTCACCGTCGTGGCGTTTTTATAAAAAAAATCCTTTTGTTTTCTGGTAATTCAACCCGCAGTGACATGCTGGGTAAAACCTTTCTTCGTCCGTCATCTGGACTGCTGCAGGTTTCAAGCCCGGTTTTCGTATGTCGTCCCGTGATCAATCTCTCCTCCTCTCCCTCTTTATTTATACCGTCCACTGCTGCCTCCACGATCAAACAGTGCCTGCTAATCCGCCGTCGTTGCTCTAAAATCGGGATCGACTGTGTCTAAAATCAGCGGCGTCATGAAGCACGTACATGGCAGCGATAGCAATCGACCCAATCCAGGAGGCCATGGCTAGCACACGCATCTGCAATCTGGCTAGCACTGCAGGAGGCACTGGCCAGGCGCGGCAGCAATTGACTTCCGCGAACCATCTGTGTGCTCCCCGACCCGAGGGATCTCCTCGATGCGTTAGGCAGAGTTCGCAACCGTCGTCACCTCCGCCTCCTCGCTATATAATTTCCTATAATTATACCTCCGCCATAGCCGCCGTTACATACCAACTACTCTGTCCATCGAGATGGCGGCGCACACCCCATGGCCATTGCAACTAGCAGGCAACTACGGCAGCGGCAACACATCTCACCTGCAGACTGCTACGTACAGCCGAGGCCGTTGCATCCTAGGACTACCAGGCGACGACAGCAGCGCATCCCACCAGCTACGCCCTGCGGCCGTTCCATCTAGCAGCCAACGGCAACAGCGCATCCCTCCTGCTGCCCAAATCTTCCATCAATGCCAAGATGCAACGCTCTTTGGTGAAGCTGTCCCGTCTGTCCCTTGCCCTTGCTACTACACCAACCAAGATTGCTTGGAAACTAATTGGATGGATTTGTATCTATACGATTGCTAAACGAGTTAGTATCAGATTTGGGGACTTAGATGACGAGTTATGATGCAGATAAGGTTGTCCCCAGAAGAGGTGCATTCAGGTGATGTAAATGCTGAAATTGGTAACACGGGCAAGCAAGAAATTTATTCTTTGACGGAAGAATTAGTTTCCTGTCATGGTGGACTGCCAATGACTTTTGTGAGGAGAGGTACAGCCTGTTTCTAATTTACGCATCTCATTCCCTACACCCTTTCTTCTTTCTTTGTAAGAGATGTGGCAAGCAATTTTTTTTGCGGGAATATGGCAAGCTTTTGTCGTTGGTGTTGGAGCTCCCAAAGTATAGGGGTATTATTACTTTTCGTAAATACGCTCGATTTCTATCTTTGCATGGATATGTAGAAAGAGTCGTTCCAGGAGCGTCCCATATGTTGCATACATAGGAGTCTAGTACTTCTTAAGATGCATTAGAAGATAGCAGTTGTTCAGATTCTTTGATCTCAGAAGGTATTGATGAAAACCTGAAGAAAAGTGGAAAGGGCAAATAGAGAGCATAGACAGTTATGTTCACTGTCATGGAAAAATATAATCCCTTTTGTTAACTATTTACGTCCTGGTTGAAACGCTAATAGAGGCTAATTTGACAGATATGGGCGTTTATAGGACTTGCTTAGAACTGTTTTGAGCCATTCACTTTTATATGCATATGAAATAATTGCCTAGGGACTCTTGCTTCTGGATTATTATACAAAACAATTGGTTAGTGCGAGGTAGGTGTATTCGTTAATGCTTCCCCGCCTCTGATGGCATAAGGTTGTCAAGGACGCCAAACAAGTATATCTTCATCTTTTGCTAGTTACTCCCTCCAGTTCTTTTTAATCTGCATATAAGTTTTGTCTGAAGTCAAAATATCTCTACTTTGACCAAATTTATAAAAATAATATCAATGTTCACAATGCCATATTAATAAGTTGTTTAATCTAGACATGTGATGATTGATTTTATCTTTAATCCAACTAGATAAAATAATCAATAAAATTGCAACATTTGAAATCCAAGTGTATACTTTTAGTTAAACGAGTAGTTGACTGGACTTTAGAGTGGATATTTGCTTAAGTTCGAATGCACGATGTGTTTTTCTCCCATTGCAATGCACGGGCATATGTGCTATCTATACTACCTACTAATTAAAGAAATAGGTATTCTTAGTCCATCATGATATTTTGTAGAAAAACCCCCTTAAGTTTTTGTAATAAACCCGTATAGTACATATTAATCGATTTTTTAAAAATTCATAGCTTTTTAACCCTAACTCCAAATTTAACATGTTATATATGAAATTTGATTAGAAAAATATGTAGAATCTGAATATGATATTATTTTTAATTGTTAACCATTTAAAAAAATGCTATTTACAATGAAACCTTAATCAATAGTGCATGATCAGTCTTTCCTTCGTATCGGTGCCGCTCCGAATTGAAAATAAACACTTTGGCAAAACTAGGATGGGAAAAAACAGTATCAATAACCATGCATGCACGCCTCGTCAAAACTTCACAGAAAATAGATTTATCATCCTATGCCAAAAGGTAGACGTCTTAGGATTGACAACATTCAAACGTGTTGTGATGGTGTGAACATTGAGGCCAGCGTCGACGAGAGTGGGAAGAAGGATAAACAGAAACACAGATGGGATGCCATGTGTTGAAATAAAGGACACGGACCTATGAATTCATGGTTATTAGATAAGTGAGTGTTTTTTCACCCGTTGCAACGCACGGGCTCATTTGCATCGTATGCCGAGAAAGAGACGACTTAAGATTGACAACATTCAAACGTGTTGTGTTGATGTCAACATTGAGGCTAGCGTCATGAGAGTGGGAAAAAAGATAAATAGAAACATGGGATGCCATGTGTTGAAATAAAGGACATGGACCTATTGAAGTTTGGATTCATGGTTATTAGATTAGGAAGTGTTTGTTTTTCACCCGTCGCAACGCACGGGCTTATTTGCTAGTATTAGGCTAAAAATTGGTGTTCTTTGTCACAAATCTAAAAACCCATGTTTCCAGCAAATCTAGCCCAGACTATGGTGGTTTTTGCAATCAACTCTCTGAAATGACTATATAAAGTCATTATCCTCAGCTGAGCTGCAACTTCTGTAAACGGGTATAGACCCCTAGCCGCCATTGAGTGGTTGGCCTAATAATGCTCACATGGCAATTTCCCAGAATTGCCTTGGCAAAAAAATATGTTTGAAAAATGACATTGCAAAAATTAGCATTGAAAAATAGAATGAACAAAACACAAATAAAAAGTATGAACAAAATTTGTGAAGATTCATAGTGAAAATTTGCTATTGTATTTAAATTAAAATTGACATGTTATTTATGATATATTTGTGCAGATTCACACTAAGCAACCAGGTTTGTGTTTCTTGGTAAACTGCCCCATGTACCCCAAGAAGGGGAACCCTATCCCGTTCCACCCGGATTCGGATGATGCACTGTCGGAACTGAGCAACGCGAGCCGCCACTGGAGAGAACTATCCAGAAACATGCCGTCACATGCATCACTCAGCTCTTCCATGCCAACTCAAAACCCAAGCTATCAAGTCCCGCCACTTGCGGCACCACAAATTTGAGCACCCGAACGGCATAGACGGCGCCTCCTAGAAGGTCATGACGCACATGGCGCCACCACCGCTTAATTCGAGACGGATATCGGGTTTTCACCCAGGAGTGACGTTGGGGTAGAGGGGAGGGACCTTGGTGGCGCCTCCAAGAGGAAAGCGGTGGCCATGGCCGTCGCCATAGATGGGCGGATGGACCAACCAAGGTTTCCCCATGTCCCTAGGCACCTTCACCAGTACCCACAAGCACCAGGGTCGGTGGTCGAAATGGCAAGCTGTTGAGAACGGTGGGAGAGATTAAGCAAAAGGGAGGAGCTTGTACCTCTAGTCTCTAGATCTAGCGCGGGGGGAGCTCCGTACCCCGACCAACTCATGCTGGTAACTCACCACCACGCGTTTGAGCCTCCGACCAGCAACCTCCGGCGAGCGTTTCCTGCCGAAAGACGTCACCGCCATAGGATCTGCATTCCTCCGTGAGGGGCCGGAGCTACGAGCTCCTCGCCGCCATCGTCACCAGTGCCAGCACTGGATTGCCCGATGATCGACTAGGGTGGTAGCAAGAGGGAAGAGGAAGGGATAGGTGGAACGGGATGGAAACCCTAGTTGCCAACAACTCACCCAATCGAGCGAACCAAGGGCCTCGGTTTCACTAACCAACAAACTTAGAGTGGACGGCATTACACTAAAGTAAATAATTTTGAAACCACGTTGTGTGTGGGGTTTGATATAATAGTTGTTAGCCCGCTGGGCCTTTCATATAGAACAATGTCTCCTATGACATCCACTGTGCGATCAAGCCCGCCCCGAGTTATACGACTATGAATGTCGAGCCAGGATCCATATCATGTTTTTTTTTCATGGTCTCTATCATGTATTTTGCTAGCGACATATAGTGTGTGTGTACAAAAGAAATGGAGAATTGTAGGTAAGAAAAAAATACTGTAATAACATAGATTGTATGTATTTGTACAATTTTTTGGAGAAGTGTACGTAAGGAAAAAATATCAGAAATAATAACATAAAAATAATCACGCTCGGTGGGACTCGAACCCACAATCCTTTGATTAGAAGTCAAATGCCTTATCCATTAGGCCACGAGCGCCTTGTTTGGCGTAGGTTAATAGATCTCTTTCTGAGGAGTAGTTGATCACGCATTAAACATACTTAAACATAGCTGTTCTTTCAAATTTGAAGGTATGGTCTTTTCTTATACCCAAATGGTTCTTCAAAACTGTATAACTTTATTTTGCATTTCGGCCTGTGCCCCAAATTACTAAGACGTTGTTAAGAGGAACATGATGAGCATCTAAAAAAAACATGACGAGGAAGAGCTAACACACCCGAGATCACTAGTTAGAGGGTACTTGTCACAAAGGTCACCCATACCTTCTTTTTGTGGTGACAAGTGGCTCACTGTTTTTGTGACATTAGTCGCAATCTAAGAGTTTTGTGTTTTTTTCCATTCATTGTTTTTCCGAAATGGTTTATCCCTTGAACCATGCGTCCAAATCACGAACCTTTTTCACCATTTCGTTTCTTGCATCGAGATGTTCGAAACTTGATCACATGTTGATAGGTTTGGACGATTTTTTTCTAAAAAAGGAAAATAGGGAAATTAAAAAAACAAAAAAGGAAACAAAAATAAAACAAAACCCTAGAAAAACTAGGAACTAAAAAAATAACCGGAAACCAGAAGCACAAGTGGGTTTTTTCACTTGTTTTTGGAAGCACAATTGTACTTCTCAATTTTTTGAAAAAAAAACACAACTATGTTTTTTTAGAAAGCATAATTGTGCTTTTCACTTAAAAAAGGACAATTGTGTTTTTTACTTTTCAGGAAGCACAATTGTGCTTCACCAGAAGAACAATTATGCTTTTCATTTTTCGAGAAGCACAATTATATTTTCACTTTTCGAAAAGCACATATCTGCTTCATGTGGAAGCACAACTGTGCTTTTCTATGAAGCACAACTATGCTATTCACTTAAGCACAACGAAAAGCATAGTTGTGCTTCACTGTGAAGCACAACTGTGCTTTTTCACATGATGTGCTTCATGCGATCTGGTCCTATAATGAGGCGTGCTACTGTAGCGCGACAATCCTGTAGTAGCTTTGGAACTATAGTCTTTTCTACAAAAACAAAAATAAATATGGGCTATTATTTTAGAGCATTTTAAAAAAGTGAAGGATTCTTTGAAAAACATTTTAAAAATCCGAACCTTCGTGAAATTGTGATTTTTTCAAAACACAAACATTTTTTTGAAAAAGCAAGCATTTTTAAAATGTGAGAAATATTTGAAAATGCGAACATTTATCACAAACATTGTTTTGAAGGCGGGAGCATTTTTTGAAAATGATAACATTTTTGGTAAACACAAAAAATTTATATACCATGATTTTTTTAATTGTGAATAATTTTTGAAAACGTGAACATTTTTTGAAATCTAGAACAATTTCTGAAAACGTGAGCATTTTTTTAACTGTGAATCTTTTTTGAAAACTTGAACATTTTTTAAATCCCGATTTTGAGAACTCCCGCGCATTTGAAGAGTAAAGTGGTGGGGGTGGGGGTTACAGAGAAGGGGGAATTGACAGAGTGGGAGAAAAGTAGTTCGAGAGAGGGAATTTGAGTGGGCCGAGGTTGTCGAAGTCCTACGTGGTGGAGGTCCGGACACCCACAAGCCTCTCCCAGGTTCTGGTTGGTATGCAAGAATTCAGACGTGCGGCCTTGTCCTTGGACATATGCAATGCCGGGTTGAATGGCGCGGCGTTGGAGATGCCCTTAGTCCAACCGGGAGTTTGAGCCCCTGATTCATTCCTCTACAGCAAACCTCTAGAGAAAAACAGCGCCACCACATTACCATCATGTACTACATCCCTCCGGCAATAAGTGATTAGTTATCTGACGATAATCACCCGACAAGGAATAACTAATTCCACCCTGGACAAGAAATTTAATATCCGTAGTTCAGAAAACTATGTAACCGTGTGATGTTCAGCTTGTCCTCTTTTCATAGTATACTTAGCAGAAATACTATTAGCATCCTGTCAAGGGAGTTTCCTTTTAATCCATTCCACACTGGTGCTTGTGGAACAACTTTCACAACAAACCCTCCATCGCCTTCGTTGCTAATCCCGCCACCACCATCGACGCGCATGCAGATCCATGTCCCCTCCCACGCACCCGCGGGATGAAATATTGACAAGCTAATGCGATCGGCCATCAGAGAAGGAAATCAGTTGCCTTTCGTCATCCTTGATACCATGGCACAGACCACGCTGAAATCTTCGAACCCACAGAGCCAAAACGCTGCCTCCCAACCCACACATGCTGTCTCAACTATCATATGTCCCACCCCAACATGTGCGATCTTGTAGATGTGCGATCCGTGTCATGCATGACACCAAAAGCGTCCACGTTAGCCTCCTCTTGTAGCTCTCTCCTCTCCTATTTCACCCTCATGAATGCCATGTTGGGCCATTCCGAGCTGCTTCCAGCTGGAGCCCAAAGTCCTTCCCCTCCAAATCCTCTCTATTTATCACCACGATTTCTCTCCACTCTCCTCCAAGCCTCCTTCCTCCTATGCTCCGTCAGTCCCTCGAGCTCCTGCGGGTCATCAACTCCAGCGACGGCCTGATCGAGCTCGATCGATGACCGCAACGCGCCTCCGCTTCATTACCACATAGGTAAAAATATCTTGCTGGTTTGAGTGCATTTATAATTGGGAACATTCCTTACAAGGATCATGTACACATCTTACTATACATATACATCAATGGTTAAGAACTTGATCTGTATATGCGCGCTACAGTCGTGCGATCTGCCAAGTGTTAGCACAGCCATTTCTCACTTGCCAGTCATGTACTGAATTTGCTAGTCTTTCTTTTAGCCAAGATATTATAGTACTGTAGCTTCTATAGAAGTTGAGAGGGGGCATGACCATTATCCTGGATCTAACTCTCGTATGGTTCATTAGTTCAGGAAAAGAGGTGAAGAACAACTATGAAGGGGAGCAGGCTGATTACTATTCTGCTTATCGGGTATCTCGCAACAGTTGGACAGTGTAAGCATACATATACTGCATTCTTACTGTTCTGTTCATTGTCTGGAGAAAACAATTGCCACACTGTGCACTAAGGAACACTGCATCTATTGTCTATTTGATAGGCTACTAATATCATGATTCACCGTTACATGAAGGCAAAATCAACGTGAAAATGTGCATCCCAAGGAACTGGGACGATCCCAGTAGAGAAACCGGTTCCAAAGGGTGCTACTACTACGTCTCACGTCCGGGCAAAGCGCCGTGTTGGCGCAACCTTAAGGAATGCCAAGAAAATTTCCGAACATGCACTCTAAATTGCCCACCTGGCTCGGCGATTGAATTACAAGCATGCACATGAGTGCATGAATAATTGTGTTCATGTTCGTTACTGTAAGTTAGCTCGGTGATATTCAAACAAAATAAATGTGTTGATGGACATGTATCTTTGCCTCTAGTTTGTACGTCCAATCTGGTAAGATTGGTTTCAGCTAAATGTATGTCAGGGTTCATGATTAATAAAGTGAAACGAAGAATGCTCCCTCTTGGCCGTTCTTCATGTATGTCAGGGTTCTGATATGTACATGTTGTCGTGGGCATGACCGTCGAGGTACACCTCGCAGGCTTCCAGGATGCACGGCACGCGGCAAGTGAAGTGCTCCTCGACGAACTTGTTAAAATGCTGGATGGAGATAGGATCATAGGAGGGGAGAGACCCATCAATATTATTCAGTACAAATATTGTTTCTTAGTGTTGAAAGGTAGGAGTACAACTGAAGTTAGTACAAAAGTGTACAAAGTTATGGTTGGTTAGGCATATTCATCTGAGATACACTCGAAAAAAATCTGGCACAGGTTCTACTCGGAACGCATAGCATTCTAACTTCTAGATACTAGCATTTAGATCTATAATTTTGTTAGTGCTAATAAAATTCAGTTAAGCCATATCAGTGTTATCAGAGCAAGTGTATGGGATATTCAGGTCATACGTTAAGCACACAATTTAAAGAGTTGGTGACTTGCCTTTGGTGGTTTGTGCAAAATGTACATCATGGACATGCAATAAGACAACAAGAAAGCATTGTATGTGATGGAGTTATTCTCTGGACCCATGTTCAATGATTGGATCAACAAATGGGGCCTTATGAAAACAAAACTGGCTAACAGGGTTTTTACCTGGAGTAATAATCAGGACAACACTATCTTTGCTACCATTGATATGGTTTTTTCTTCCACTAATTGGGATGCCCATTTCCCTCTTACCACCCTATGTGCTTTACCTACAGTATGCAGTGACCATTCTCCCCTTCTTTTCGATACCGGAGAAGACAACACTCCTACTTCTAGATTGTTTAGATTTGAAAAATTGTGGTTTAGTCACCCTGAGTTTATTACTCTGGTGCATAAAATCTAGAATACCCCCTCTCCTTTTGATTCTGCTATTGACACATGGCAATTTAAAACTAAGTTGTCCAGACAAAAGGTGAGGGTGGAGTATAAATATGGAGAAAGCTATGAAGATGAAGAAAAGATAACTAACCCAAGAATTTGATATTCCAAATGTTTTCTCTGAGCAAAACAGATCTTCTCCTGAGGATATCCTCAGAATGAAAGAGAACAAAGAGGAGCCGGGTGATATCTGGAAAAAAGAAGAAACTGCGATGTGGCAGAGGTCTAGAGATTAAAAAAATTATAGAAGGGGATAGGAATACGGCTTATTTTCATGTTGTGGTAAATCAACGTCGGAGAAAAAAAATCACCTTTCAGTTTGAACAACCTAGATGGCCATGTCAATTCTACTAAAGATATGTTGGAGGTTGCCACTAATTTTTATAAAAACTTACTTGGATACGAACCTAAGACGAATATTCATTCGAGTGGCCATTTTTGGTTTGATGATGAAATGGTATTCCAAGAAGAAAACATTAGTTTAGGAAAACCCTTTTCTGAGGAGGAAATCAAAGAGGCCATTATGGGCTCGTATGCTAATGGAGCCCCTAGCCCTGATGGCCTCTCTTTCCTGTTTTACCAAACTTTTTGGGATTTAATCAAAAAGGATTTCATGGCCTTGGTTCGGGATTTTGAGGATGGCTCTATAGATATCCAGAGGCTCAACTATGCTATTGTCACATTGATCCCTAAGGAACCCGATGCTAAGGATATGAAGAAATTCATGCCTATATGCCTTAGTAATTGCTCTATAAAAATATTTAGCAAAGCTATGGCTAATAGAGTGTCACCTGTGGGACAAAGATTACTTTATCCGTGTCAGTCTGCGTTTGTCCGAGGAAGATTCACTCTAAAAAGTGTGGTCACAGCCCGAGGCCATCTATGAACTATATAACTCTGGCAAGCCTGGGGTTATCCTCAATTATATTACGAGAAAGCTTAAAATAGGGTTAACTGGGATTTCTTGGTGGGGATGCTAACCTCTAGAGGGTTTGGCAATAAGTGGATTATGTGGGTCTTGTCCATCATCCAAAATAGCTCCTTTAGTGTTCGTATTAATGACACCAATGGACATTATTGTGTTGGTGGGAAAGGCTTGAAACAAGGGGACCCATTCTCCCCCATGTTGTTCAACCTTGTGGCTAATGTGTTCTCTAGGATGTTAGCGAAAGCTGTGAGAACTAATGTTATTTATGGGATTATTCCTTATATAGTACCTGATAGCTTAGTCAGTCTTCAATATGCTGCTGATACGGTGCTTTTATTTGATCCTAATCCTGAATGCGCCAGAAACTTAAAGTTGTTGCTTTCTTGTTTTGACCAGATATCTAGTATGAAGATTAATTATGATAAGTGTGATTTGTTGAGTGTTAATCTTGATGGTGCTTCTTCCAAGTTGCTTTCACAAATTTTCTGTGTTAAAATTGGGACTTTTTCCTTGAAATATTTGGGAGTTCCTTTGCACTATTTGAAGCTGAGGAGTTCCGTCACTATCGATGGTCGCCGTTGAGCACGCTCTTACAATGCCATGTCCGTGGTCTTCGACACCGATGTGCCCGATGGACTCGCGATGCCCCGACCACCACCAGCAACCACCGTACCCACGAGCAAAGGGACCTCTTTGGTCGCGGGCACCACCCGGATCGGGCCCACCATCATCTACCCGGAGCAGAGATCCGACCCGTCCTGAGCCCAAAACTGATCTGCCCAAGCACGAGCTCCCAGTCTTGGCCATCTCCGCCGCATGAGCATCCTGCACCGCCGACAGAACAAGAAAGGAACCACCGGCACCCGCACCCTGCTGCCAAACCGCCACTGTGCAAGCCGTAGCGGCTGGCCCGCCGACCGATGTAGCCACCCTGCAACGGCCGAACCAGACCGAGGCAAGGGGAGATCCCTGCCACGACCTAGCCCTCCGCCCACCGGAGCCACGAGGAGCAACCAAGGCTAGCCGGATCCACGGACAACCTCAAGCAGCTCCCTCACACCACGCCCTGCACACCTGGCCAGATCCCTCGATGGATCCGGGCCACCACTACTAGCACACCCCCTTCGCCAACAACCATGACCGCCTAAAGGCAGGGCCGCGACCTTTGGCCAATGCCTACCCGACTCGCGGCACTCAACACACCAGACCGGCAGGGCCATCGCCATCCAGACCAGCGCTGGCCCGCCAAGAACGCACCACTGCACCTTAGGAATCTGCGCAGCCGCCGCATCCATGCCATGTCCACGCTGCCGGCACGCCCGTCTGACCTGCTGCTGCCACACCTCCGACACAGTGCCGTCCCACGCTGCGCACACTATCGAGAGGGAGAAACGCCCCGCCGCCGCCTACACCGACTGGGCTTTGCCCGACGGCGGCGAAGGGGAGGAGAGGCGAGGAGGGGGAGGGAAGCAGTGGAAGTTAGGGTTCACACCCTGCGCACACTATCGGGCGAGACGAGTTTTCGTTCAACTCGGATACGTGCCCTAGCCGGGCAAAAATAAAATAAAATTGACACTTAAGTTGGTGCTAACGAAATTGTGAATGTTTTCGTTCCCTGTAGCACCTATGAACGTGGCGTTTTTATTCCTTTTCTTTTTTGGCAGTAGTAGCATTTTTCTAACCCGAACACATTTTTTTAGCAGTAAAAAAGAACAAATTTGAAAGTTTTTCTGTCCCGAGTACCCTAGTTGGAAATTTCCCTGTCCGTCCTCAATTCGGGACGGAGACGGAAGCACTGCCACCGACCTCGTCCTGCCCACCCGCTCCGGATCCAGCCCCAACGGCTACCCACCAGCTCCACTTTCCTTCTATATCCGCCGCCACGCCACGCACGCCACCTCGCCGAAGCCGTGTCCGGCAAGAACAAGGCGCCGGCTGCCGCAACCGCCTCTGCCGCGGCTATAAAGGCGCGCCCTTTGGCCGGCCAGCTCCTCCTCTCTTCGTCCGGGCCATTCCCCCTCTCTTCGTCCGCGCCATGCCTCTCGCCTCGATTCGTCGTCGACTGGTGCCTCGCCTCCTCTCGCGCCTGGTTCTATCTCGCTCATCCTCGCTCGATTCGTCCGTTCGGATTAGAAGAACCAGATTTGGTTTTGCTCATCTGCGGGGTTCTTGATTTATTTGGTTCTGCTCGTCCTTGCTGTCATTCGTTCAGAAATCGCGTCTGGTTCTTTCGATTCTGCTCGTCCTCGCCGTCGTTCTTTCAGAAATCGCGTATGGTTCTTTCGATTCTGCTCGGCCTCCCTCTCGTTCGTTTAGAAATCGCGTCCGGTTCATTCAATTCTGCTCGTCCTCGTTGTAGTTCGTTTAGATTAGAAATCGCGTCTGGTTCATTCGATTCTGCTTGTCCTCGCCGTCGTCAGCTTAGATAGAATCTCCTCTGATTCTGCTAGCTCGTTCTCGCCGTAGTCCGTTTGCAATCGCGTCTGATTTGATTCTGCTCGATCCCCTGTGTTGCTGCTGGGTTCGTTACACCAATGCTCTCGCGTGTTCTTCGTGCCGTCTCGTCGGGGTATCCATGGAGGAAGCAAGCGAGCGTTCGGTCGGTTTGGGTCGTCTGGTTTGCAAACTAGCAAGTTTGTTTGAGAAACTTCTGCGTGCGCTTCTGTTATCTGAGAGGCACTCACGTTCCTGCATTTCTTGTTCGCGTCGGGCAGATGTTCGCGTCTGCTTTTGAAATTGGATTATGGTTTATCACGCTCGTTCAGATCGGTTCCTCTGTTCCATCACATGCGCTGTTCATCGGTTACTTTCTTTCACATCTCAAACGCATGCGCCCTTTGATACTAGTTGATGGATGTTCAGATCTCAAACGTTGCGTTGTCCAGATCGGTTATTCTGATTGAAATTGGATTGTTGACCCTATGTCGATTCTTATTCTACTTGTTGGATGTCCAGGGTGTTACTGCTTATGTTCTTTTCAATTGCTTAATTCTTGTCTTGCTTTGCTTATGTTCCCATATATTGTTATGTGTATTCAGGGGTGCTTAGGCAGAAAGTTTTACTAGAGTGCAAAACCATATAATTCCTCATGTTGCTGCTACTTCACAGTGCTTGAATTTCTTTATAGCTTTATCTGAATCACCCTCACAGCTCTAGAGAAATCAGTTTACTCATTCAAGTTCTCGAATTTCTTTATAGCTTTCTCTGTTGTGCCCCTATCTATGTCTGTTTCTTGTGTGCAAGTGCTCCATTCTGTGTGTCTGACTGTGTGGCTTGATGGTGAATATGTCTGGCTTGACTATGTGTGTGTGTGTGTGGCTTGACTGTGTGTGTGTGACTCGGTGTGGCTTGACTGTGTGTGTGACTCTGTGAATATTGCATTTGCTTGATGGTGTGGCTTTGTAGCGACCAGACCTCAAACAGTCTGATCTCTGTGCTCCGGTGTCATCCCTGGATCAGTAATGCTGACACCACACAGTACTCGGAGGATTTATAGCAGAGTAGCAATCACACACTTATTACATCGAGTGTCTCAAAAGAGAACTTATTACAATAAATATGGCTTAAGGCCATCTAATAACGATAACAGCGGAAGGCTTGGAAGATAAGTGAGTCCATCAACTCCAACGGCATCACTGAGTATAGAACCACGACCTAAAACTCCTCAATCGTCGTCTGAAAAGTCTGCAACATTAACGTTGCAGCCCGAAAACGGGTCAGCACATTGAATATGCTGGCAAGGTAACACATAGAAAGTAATGGAATGCAACAGCTATACTATATGCATATTTGGCTGGTGGAAAGCTCTATGGTTACAGTTTTGCGTAGAGCCAATTTTTCCCTACTTCAAAGGAATAAAATTAATTACTATCATGGTGGTTGTTAAACATTAAGAATGGTTGACAGCATTTTCAATCCCAATTAAGTAACATCATTAAAACCCCACAAAATTAATTTAGAGTAACATGTTGAGATTCACATGATAATCCAGGTACTAGATACTCAAGATGTCCATAACCGGGGACACGGCTAACCATGATTAGTTTGTTACACTCTGCAGAGGTTTGCGCACTTTTCCCCACAAGACTCGATCGCCTCCGTTTGGTTTCTCGCACTACAGGGTGTTTGAGAAGACGGATGACCGAGACACCGTCTTTCAGAAGCGCTAGCACCTTACGACGGATAGACCGGTACACCTACTTTCCCCTACATCTGCTAGTCTACCCTGTAAGAGTTCGCACAACTTAGTCAACTATGCCAGAGCCCATAATGGCTTGTGGCTGCACACGGAAGTTTCTAGTATGAATAATCTCATGATCCCTTTGGGCCTGGGTGGCGGTCCAAGAAAAACAGGCAAGTCTTGGTAACCCCAGGTGCCTCAATCCACCTAGATGTGTGTTAGGTTGCCACCTTAGATAAACCCTTAATTATCAATCTCACATCTGTCATGGATATCACACCCAATCCACGTCTACTAGCATAGCATGGCAAAATAAGCAAACGTAGAAGTAACTCCCAAAGGTTTGATAAAAAAACAGGCAATAGGTACTACCTCATCTACTTCCCATCCTACAATTTAATTAGATCCTAATCATGCAATGTGTGAGGATTGATCTAATGCAATAAAACTGGATTGTAGAAAAGGTATGATCAAAGTGTTACTTGCCTTGCTGATGATCCGCGTAACATAGAGATTCGAAGTAACAGGCGGTGCACTCCGGGTATTCTATCGCAGACAAACAACAGGTATACAATAAGTACTCATCTAATGCACAGGTAAAACTCAAATAAGAGATCTAACCAGAAAGTTCAACTTAAGAACCCTGGTTTGCAAAAAGAATCAAATCGAACGAAGCAAAAGAAATCAAACGGCGAAAGAAAACAACTTCGTTCTAGTAATTTGGATCTAGGGAAAATTTTACAGTAGCAAAAACATGTTTAAGTTGATTATTCGGAAAGAGGGTTTCGAGACGAAACTCCAGGCGCTTGAATCGCCTGATTCCGATAAACGAGCGAAAAGTTATACTAAAATCGGATCAGAAATCGCGATCAGAAAATAACCGCGAAAAATCCGACGAAAAAGAAAAAGTACGAACAGATTAGTTTTTAAACATCACGGAAAACGAGGCGGCGGCGAACCTCGGGCGGCGCGCAACTCCGGCGGCGGCGGGCGGCCGCGGCGGCGGCTGGGGCGGGGCTAGGGTTAGGCGGCAGCGGCTGGGCTCTCTCTCGGCTCGGGCCTCGGGCGCCTTATAAAGGCCCCGGCCAGGGAGTCCTGGCCGAGTACGGCCCGTAGTCGGTTCCGGGTTTTTTTTAAAAAAAATCCGCTCGGAAGAAAAATAAAAATAAATACTAAACGGACTCCAAAAATCATGAAATAAATTTTGCCGGGTTTCTAAAATCAAGCCCGATAAAGTGAACATTTATCTGGGCCCAAACTACAACTTTGAAAAACGCGCATTTTTCCTAAATTCAATTAAAAATACCGAAAAACTCCGAAATAAAACTTATTTGATTTTTTTATTAAATCCTCAATATTTCTATATTTTGGGAAAGTCATTTTATTCCCTCTCTCATATTTTTGTAATAGAAATAATTGATGATAAAATAAATAAAATCAAATGATCCTGTTTACATAATTTGAGAAAACTCAAATATGTAAATAACGAAATCCCCAACTCTCTCCGTGGGTCCTTGAGTTGCTTAGGATTTTTCTAGGATCAAAATCCAAAGCAAAATAAAAATGATATGCATGATGATATAATGTATAACATTTCAAATTGAAAATTTGGGATGTTACAGGCTTGTATGCTTTGTTGAATGATTGGTTGTATAACTTGTGTTTTACACTGTTGGGGCATGATTGATTGCTGTTTGTTGAATGTGAACTCATATCTTGACGAATAATCATGTATGCTAACTTCGTATTGGTAGTTCCTGATCATAGGTAACACACCTATTACTGCTAGCTTGTTTAGTGTTGACTAACTATTCTTTTTTGATTTTTTTTTGTGATTATGTCTTCACATTGCACTGCTCGATCCATATCGACATGCCCACGCTATCTGATGAGGATAAAGATGTAAGGAACTCCTCCCAAGAATCTCCCTTACTCCTTGTATTAACTTGGCGACTAGACTTTACATGTTAAAAAAATATTATTTTCGTGAAACTGGAGCTCCTTCCTGTAACCCATTATACGACTTTATGAGCATGAACCACTTTCAGGTTATGAAAAAATGAGGTGCTCCAAACAAGATTGACTTCCTCTCTCTCTCTTTCTTATACAATGCATGCAGAAGATTGCAGCAAGTAAGTAACTCATTATGTCAATATTTAGAGTGTAATACTTCACAGTGCCATCTTTCCCAACAGATTGAATTTTTTATATTGCTATTTTGTTGAATAGTATCACATGTTTGTTTGCATTTCATACTTTAAATGCTCCTAACGTTGAGAGTTTTTTTCCTGCAATAGGCACGTGAGTTCCTCTCAAAGTTAGGTGATCTTAGTCAAACTCTGTTTTTTGCCAAAATTGAGAATGTGGAGGTAATTTCAAGATATTATTTCAACATTCCTGAGCAACTTTGATTTGTTTACCACCTATTGATTCCTTATTCCTTGCAGGGCTTGAACCATTTTGACGAGATCCTAGAAGAAGCAGATGGTATAATTCTTTCAAGAGGAAACCTTGGAATTGATCTGCCACCTGAAAAGGTTATCTCAACCTTCGCAATGCATTATATCTTAATGTGTCGTCCTAGTAGTAAAAAAATTAGAGAGAATCACTCCAATGCATTGTTTCTTAAGGGTCGTATCTAAATGATATTGCACTATAGAGAAAATTAAAGAACGAAAACAGGGAGTGCAAGAAAACGAGTTAAGAGCCGCATCTATATGAACATACAGCTCCACTCTCGTTCTTTCTTAATTATTACAGTGCCACATCAGCATTTTGACTATGATAACGTGCTAATAGCCAATCATTGTGAGTGCCCTTGGCAGTTGTTAAGGCATTTTGCTTGATTAACATGTATTTTTCCCATTTGCATGAAGCTTAGCGATGATTTTATGTGCTTTGTTAGATTTGCTCTTTTTTAAAATAAAAATCAAGGGTCTCTATTGAATACTACTTTGTTTGTTCTTTAGGTGTTCTTATTATTTCAGAAGTCTGCTCTGCACAAGTGCAACATGGCTAGAAAGCATGCTGTTGTTACTCGTGTTGTGGACAGTATGACGGACAAACCTAAGGCCTACTTGTGCGGAGGCAACTGATGTGGCAAACGCGGTGCTGGACGGTTAGTTTTTGCCTCTTGCAGATATCTTATGCTTTGGTGATCCTGTATAGCTGCTCATTACTGCACCCAAACAAACTATTAATGAACTTGAGCTGATCTTATTTTCCGAAAATATGAACATAACATATGGGTACACTCAGTTCTGAACTCAACCACCTAGTTCTGAACTCAACCACCTAGCACCGTAATATGAATAATGAATCAGATGAGGTTAACAAGTTTGTACCTCACATATCTGAGACAATGAGGACTCCGTGTGCTCGGTCTCATACTTCCCATTGTTGCTATCATGGTTTAAATTTTGCGGAGTAGTGCCAGTCTGCACTAGCAATATTATGTTAGTATTGAGTGTAGCAATGTATGCAGGATATGCTTCCCGCTAAAGCACCAGCAGCAGCCAAGAAGATTGAAGAATCCAATGGAAGTTCTGATTCTGAAAGCTCTGACTCTGAGGTATTCATTTACCTACCGACTTTGAAGTGGAAGCTTCATCATTTAATAGCATTTTAATTATCTTTTTGCCTGATTTCACCATGTTTCACTTCATTGGTTTTCAGAAGCCAGCTACTGAAGTGAAGAATTATGCGGTTGCTACTGCATAAAAGAAAAACAAGGAATTGGATGGCTCTGACAGTGATTCTGACGATTCGTCAGATGGGGTAAGAATCATATTTCTAGCAATGCATGTCTATGTGAGATAACTGAGTACAAAAGCATAAAACATATTTCTTGCACTTACCATTCCGCTGATCTCGTCGTTTAATTCTGTGGAGTACTCATATTTCTTAGTCCTAACTGGAAAACCGTTTGCAGGATATGGCCACTAAAAAACCAGTAGCCAAGAAAGTGGTAGAATCCAGTGAAAGTTCTGATTCTGACTCTGAGGAGGTATCAGTCCACTAGTTATATGAAAACTAAGGCTTCATTATTCTATCTTTATAATGTGATACTAACATTTTCAATATATTTCAAGGATACCACTGCTAAACCAGTTCAATCTTCCAAGGTTGTTGTTGTTAAAAAGAATAAAGAATCTAGTGATAGCTCATATTCTGACTCAGATTCAGATACTGAAGAAGTAAGTTCTCTGTTGTACTTGTTTACTCTTGGTAACTTCTCTTTTGTGATATTTGTATTTATTAAACATTGTTTTGCTGGTAGCAGATCTTTTATCTATGCCATCTTTCTAATGCGGTTACTTTCTATGTCTAGGATATCACTGCTCAAACAATTTCTGTAAAGAAAGAAAAATCTAGTGGTAGCTCAGATAATGACTCGGATTCAGATTCAGATGAAGTAAGTGTTCTGTTACTTGCTTACTCATGGTCACCTTTTTTGTGCAATGTTTAAAATTCCTTCCAATGTTTTGCAGCCAGCAAAATCTACTATTCCTGCTAAGAGGCCTCTGACAACAGAGAAAAAGAGTGAACATGTACGCATTATTTTTAAAATTTTATTTTCTTGAAAGCATTGTCTTCTGTGATATTTGTTGTACATTAATTGATCTTGTTGTAATTCAACATTTGCAGTCCAAGGATGATTCTGATGATAGTTCTGATGAGAGTGACGAAGAGTCTGCACTAAAGAAGCCTAAGGTACTTAATTTTTGGTGTTTGCCTTTTCATTTGAAGATTTTGCTTTATATTGCATTTCTTATTCTATCCCAGGATCCATCTTCTAGTGGTGCCATGCCAGTCTCTAAGGTTGCCAAGAAAGAAAGCAGTGGTGATGATGACAGTTCTAAAGAGAGCTCCAGCAGTGATGATGAAAATGATCAATCAATGTCAATGGTGAAGTCCAAGCAGAACGAAGTATGGTTTGAGTATATTTATGTTGTTGTAATTTTTCCTCTTATGTTTGATGGTAATTGGCCTCTAACTAGCTTCCTATTTTCAGGAACGAAGATCTGAATCATCCTCACCCCTCTAGAGAAATCGGTTTACTCATTCAAGTTCTAGAAATTCTTTATAGCTTTCTGAGTTTACTTTGGTCTTGCATGTGTTAGCTTTCTGTTTGTGCCCCTTTCTATGTCTGTTTCTTGTGTGCAAGCGCTCCATTCTATGTGTGTGACTCTGTGAATTTTTTTGTGTGTGTTGCTTGACTCTCTGTGTGTGTGCTTGACTGTGTGTGACTTGATGGTGAATATGTGTGTGGCTTGACTGTGCGTGTGTGACTGTGTGAATATTGCATTTGCTTGATGGTGTGGTTTGTATGCTTTGTTGAATGATTGGTTGTGTATTGTTGCATTTGCTTGATGGTGTGGTTTGTAAACTTGTGTTTTGTATTGTTGTGGCCTAACACTGCCTTTGCCGGTCCCAAGCCCGGGTGTGAAAATGTGGAGGGAGCTGCAGTTACCTTCTTTGTATTGTTTGCATTACGAGTGTCGATAGAAATTACACAGTTTAGGTTACTGTCCTAATCGAATAGTGAATCTTCACATGATTTGTTAGCATCTAGCTTTAAAATGCATCCTTCCTTGTTATAAACTTACTGATTCCTTTCTGAAGTTGTACGGGGTCAGTGTTTTTCTTATACGATACCAAAGGAAGCGAGCAACTAAGAATCTAGGCCTATAAGGGTTCGATTTTTCTCCCTTTTTGCTTTTTTTTACGGTGCCTTCTCAGCATGACGCATGTGGTGCTTTGGTTTTACTTCTGTGCGTGATCTTTTTAGGTGGAGAGGTCTACACGTACAACACGTTTTGGATTTGTTTTAGAGTCCACTGCTTTGACTGTCTCCTGATGCTCTGACTGTTTCCATCTTAGGCGACGTGTGCTTTCTGGTTTCGATTGTGTCTCCTTGTTTGCCATGTATCAGTTTTGTATGTTGGATTGTTTGGGCCGAATTTTCTGGGCTCTTCTCATGGTACGGGTGTGTTCCTTTCTTTTTTCTTCTCTGCTGCCTATAAATAAGTTATCTATATGTCTGTTTCTTTCCGTTTCTTATGTGCACACGCTTCATTGTGTTTGTGTGTGTGTGATGTGCCCCTATCTATGTCTGTTTGACTGTTTCTGTCTATTTCTTGTGTGCATTGTGTGTGTGTGATGTGCCCCTATGTATGTCCGTTTCTTGTGTGCAAGCGCTTGATTGGGTGTGTGCTTGTGTGACTATGTGTATTACATTTGCTTGATGGTGTGGCCTGTATGCTTTGCTGAATGATTTGTGTGTTTTGTATTGTTGTGGTTTAACACTCCTTTGCCGGTCCCAAGCCCGGATGCGAAAATGTGGAGGAAGCTGCAATTACCTTCTTTGTAAATTAAAATTTTCCATGGTATTTTAACAAAAATTTGTTGTGTATCTACAAATAACACAAATTATGTAAAAAAATTGCCATGGTAGATGCATATGTCATGGTCTGTACACTAAATTTGCCGTGATCCGTAACTAAATTTGCCATGGTCCGTGACAATAAATGTAACATGAACAAACGAATTTGCCTGGGCAGATTCATAATAATAAAATTGCCATGCATGGTATTTTAATTAAAATTTCCATGTTTGTATGGGAAATATGCCTTGGTTAAAAAAGAACAAATTATGAACGAAGAATGTGCCATGGCAGATTCATAATAAAAATTACCATGGTATTTTAATTTAAAATTTCATGTTTGTATGAGAAATTTGCCGTGTGTGTAAAAAAACAATTATGAACAAAGAATTGGATGAGGTGACTCGGTGTCCAGGCTCATCTGCACTCGCGATGAAGAGAAAATACAAAAAAGAAAATACTAGAAAAATCAGAAGGTTATGCTTTTTTTGCATGGAAGATAATTTGATGTGTGGGGTGCGTTCAAAATTTCAGATCATTTGGACAACTGAGTAGCTCTCGGCAATAAAGACAAATTTGGGGTCTGTGAAAAAGATTTACTATTCATCTATTGTTCTGACCCAATTTTTTTTTTAAGAACTACTCATGTATTCAAATGATCTGAAATTTGGAGCGCACCCCAAGCACCAAATTATCTTCCATGAAAAAAAGGATTTTTAAGCCTCCGCCGTCCCGTCGTCGCTCCCCGTGGACAGCACCTCCCGCCGATGATTCGTTGTCGTCTTCCTAGACCATGCGCGTCGGCGGAGCATCTCGCTAGGGATCTGATCGTGTATGTGAGTTTGGGCAGAGGAGTGGAGGAAAAAGGCAGAAGTGGGGAAAGGACGACATAGAAGTGATGGGGAGGTGGTGTTCGCGATTTGTGATTAATATCCTAGGGTCCAGACGACGTTTCAGACGCAACTTCTAAAAGGATGCTGGGCTTCTTAAAAATCTGACTTTCGCTCCCTATCATTTATTTAGCATAGAAGACACCGGTGCACACACATTGCTATATGGATTTTTCTTCCAAGAGTAAATGGATACAAAATAGCAGGCTGGCTCCTTTAAGTTTTAGAATACAAGGATAGATCAAAACCCTTTGGTGGATCCGAGCACAAGCATCACAAGAATAAAAACCTAATACGTACGCATTTAACAAATACTCAAGCTCACCCGCAAAAGAAAAAAAAACTCAAGAAGGAGTTAAAACTGTCTCGGGGTGGCGGTCGGAACCTAAAGCATGGAAGAGAGCAAGCTCGGCGTCTCCATCCCTATAATGGTGAGACGACATCGGATGATGAGGGGGTCGTGTTCGGCAGCAGTGTTGAGCGGCGGCAGCTTATATTCGACTTCGTAGCTGGCATCGTTGAACGTGTGTGTCATCTTACTAGACTCATAATTGGCGACCCCCTCAAACTCAAAGTTGAACTGGGCCGTCGTTGCCGGTCGGTAGTGGTCATCGTCACGGACTAGCAACACGGACACGCGTTCCTCGTCGGGCCGGTACCCATTGGGGTAGATCTTGAGGAACCATGTGATACCGCCTACGCTGAAGGGTTTGGAGTAGGCGCACTCGGAGCTCCGCAGCGTCGCCTTGAGCTTGGAGAAGCTGTTGATGGTGAAAGTGCAGTGCCCGGCCATGGCGGGCTCCAAGTCCACGGCCTCGACCTTGGAAGTGGACAAGTTTCCAAGTGGCCACTCGGTTGACTGCTGGTTCACGGACAGCGTCCACCGGACGGTCAAGGCGCCATCGCCGTCGACGCAAGAGGACGCCTCCATCTCCCTCATGTTGACCAGCATGTGTCCGTACTCGCTGTGGAACATGGTGTGCTGGCCAGTCTCGTCCAGGATTTCAATGGAGACGTCGGTGGCCGAGGCCGAGCATGGGTCTTGCTTGTCGACGCAGGTGACCATGACGCACCCTAGGTGGCCCCTAGGGTGCACGTTGACGTGCCACAGGTTGCCGCAAAAGTCGACCGTATCAACCGTCGTCATCTCGAGGTACTTGGCGACAGGGACGGTGACGACGCGCGTATTCTTGACCGCCGGCGACGAGCGGCTGGCAGTGGCGCCCATCGGAATCGATGGAGTTATTCAGCCCCTCTTCTCAGAGTAGAGCAACTTCCTTTTGGAGCGGTCTCAAAGTAACAATGAGCAAAGTAATCTAGCACGATTGTGGCGGAACCGTCCGTCCCCGTGCCTCCTTATATAGCGGAAAATCAGGTAGAAACCGAGACGGCGTCGCGTGCGTGGCTTTCCTCGCTGGAAGTCCTTAACCGCCCTGGTGTTTAGCCTTTTTTTTTAGCAAAGCCCCGGTGTTTAGCTTTTTTTTTAGCAAAGCCCCGGTATTTAGCTGGCTTACCGCGGCCCAGGAGAATCCAGGTTTTCTTTATTCCTTTTGAGTGTGGGCCTATTTGTCACTGCAGCTGACCGGTTACGGCTTGGGCTTTGGCTGGAGGTTCCCCTTGCCGCAAAAAAGTATTATGGAATTCACTATATGACGCACGAGGCATTTCCTATTTGGCGCTGCAGGCGCCGGTTACTGTTGTTTCTGCAAACCGGCGCCTGCAGGCGCGTCAGCTGGGCCGGCACATCTAGGTTTTTCTTCTGTGTTTAAAAAAGAAAAACTCAAGCGAACTGCGCTGCTCTTGATTCAAACCCGCGACCTCATCGAGCAAATTACATGTGCAACCACCACGTAAACCGACTGGGTTCTGTTATAATTGAACTTTCTACCTTTCCTATTCTTTCTTTTCCCTTTTCAGTTTTTCTTTTTTCATTTTTCGTTTTCTGTTTTTTTATGTTTTAAAAGGGTGATTGTAAACCGGTGAACTTTTTCTCCAAAATACATTTAAAAATGCATGGCCTCTTTTCAATTTTTGTGAACTTTTCTAAAACAATATGAACTTGTTTTCAAATACAATGAACTTTTTAAAAAAATGATGAACTTTCTTCGAAAATACGATGAACTTTTTTGAAAATTGATGAACTTTTTTCAAATTTTATGAACTTTTCTAAACAAAATTTGATGACATTTTTTCAAATATGATGCTTTTTTCAAATTTGATGAACTTTTTTCAAATACGATGAACTTTTTTGAAAATTGATGAACTTTTTTTTTCAAATTCGAAGAACATTTTCGAAATCACTGAACTTTTTATCAAAATTGATGAACCTTTTTCAAATTTGATGAACTTTTTGCCAAATTCATGAACATTTCTTAATTTGGTGAACTTTTTTCAAATTTGATGAACTTTTTTTGAAAATTGATTAACTTTATTTTCAAATTCGATGAACTGTTGAACTTTTTTTTATCAAAATTGACGAACGTTTTTCCAATTTGATTATTTTTTCTTTTCAAAATCTCTGTAGATTTTTCTAATTTGATGAACCTTTTTTGTAAAATCGATGAACTTATTTCAGGTCTGTGAACTTTTCTTTCAAAATGAAGAACTTTTTTTCAAAATCATGATCTTTTTCTGAAATAATTGAAAAAATTTAAGTGATACAGTAGATGAATGGTTCTGTGTAATAAAATGGTGCTGCGACCTTGTTATTAAGTATTTGACTCTAATAATAATACGAAACGGCAGGTAGCCCATGTGGCTGCTTGCGCTTGTTTGTGAACTCGACGTGGTGAGTTTCCTGAGCCGCCCCAGTGTGGGGGGCCTCGTGGGGCGCTGCAGGCGCCAGGAGCGCGAACCGGCGCCTGCAGCGCCGTATAGGAGCTCCCCACGCACGATGCGTCAAATTGCTGGAGTATCGCTGAAATCACTAATTAAAGAACACTTCATTTTTCCAAGCCGTGACAAGTGGCGCACATGCAGCGCGCCACTTGTCGCAATCTGGGAGTTTTTCCTTTTACGAGCTGCGTTCGCTAGTCTGCGCGTTTTCTAGGCCGGCCCAGCGTGGGGGGCCTCGTGGGGCGCTGTAGGCGCCAGGAGCGCGAACCGGCGCCTGCAGCGCCGTATAGGAGCTCCCCACGCACGCACGAGCACTGCAGGCGCCGGGAGCGCGAACCGGCGCCTGCAGCGCCGTATAGGAGCTCCCCACGCACGATGCGTCAAATTGCTGGAGTATCGCTGAAATCACTAATTAAAGAACACTTCACTTTCCCAGGCCGCGACAAGTGCCACACATGCAGCGCGCCACTTGTCGCAATCTGGGAGTTTTTCCTTTTGCGAGCTGCGTTCGCTAGTCTGCGCGTTTCCTGGGCCAGCCCAGCGTGGGGGGCCTCGTGGGGCGCTACAGGCGCCGTATAGGAGCTCCCCACGCACGATACGTCAAATTGCTGGAGTGTCGCCGAAATCACTAATTAAAGAACACTCCACTTTCCCAGGCCGCGACAAGTGGCGCACATGCAGCGCGCCACTTGTCGCAACCTGGGAGTTTTTCTTTTTTTCGTAGGTCCGTTTATTCAAAACGTTTTATCTTTTAAACCGTGCGTCCAAATCTCGAACCGTTTTCACCATTGAATTTCTCGCGTCGAGATCTTCAAAACTAGATCCCATGTTGATAGGTTTTGATGAACTTTTTTTTACGAAAAAAATGAACAAAAAAACCGGACGAAAAAACCAAACCGGGAGCACGGTTTTTTTTCCTTTCCGAAAGAGGCACGCCCGTGCCTCTCGTAAAATCACAACTGTGCTTCTCGTGGAAGCAAAACCGTGACTCTCATGTAAGGAAAAAAACAGAAAACACGTTTTTTTTTCCGTTTCCGAGAGGCACGGCCGTGACTTTCGCGAAAGCACAACCGTGTCTCTCGTGAAAGCAAAACCGTGACTCTCGCGAAAGAAAAAAAATAAAAAACGCGTATTTTTTCTCCTTTCCGAGAGGCACGGCCGTGACTTTCGCGTAAGCACAACCGTGCCTCTCGCGGAAGCAAAACTGTGACTCTCACGAACGACAAAAAAAGAAAACGCGTTTTATTTTTCCCTTTCCGAGAGGCACAGCCGTGACTCTCGCGAAAGCACACCCGTGCCTCTCGCGAAAGCAAAACCATGACTCGCGAAAGAAAAAAAAACAGAAAACACGTTTTTTTTTGTTTCCGAGAGGCACGACCGTGACTCTCGCTAAAGCACAACCGTGTCCTCTCGCGAAAGAAAAACCGTGACTTTCATAAAAAAAAAGAAAACGCGTTTTTTGCGAAAAAATTCCGAATTTTTTTTAATTGAAAAGCTAAGAAAGACCGAGGAAAAACCGAAACATCAAAAAAACCCAAAAAAAACCGTTTAAAAAGCCGAAAACACGTGCGGAAAAATAAAAAATAAACAAAATCCGAATGAAACGTCCAGAGTGCGACACGTGACAAATGACTGTGAGCGCGTCAAATGACGTTGATCGTTGCGAGGCTCTTGAAAAAGCGCTCGTTAACCAGTTGCTCCCGAGTATCGCACAGGCGGGAACGAAGTGAGCCGGCCCACTTATGACGCTAACACAGGCCACCGCTTCAGGAACGTTAGGGAAGTTGATAAAAAAAAGGAACATTCTGAAAGATTCTGTCCGGTTTTTTACATGATTTTTACTGTTTGTTTCTGTACTGGATTTTCTGCTTTTCTTCTTTGTTATTTCTTTTTCGTTTTTCGTTTTTCGCTTTCCATTTTTCTGTTTCTGTCTTCTCCTTCTCTTTTCTTCGAAACATTTCACAAAAAGTTCGTGATTTCATAATAATGGTTAAAATTTGAAAATATGTTCATGTTTTTTTTGAAAATGATCGCTAATTCGAATAAATGTTCTCATTTTCAATAAATTCTTTGAGTATTCAAAAACTGTAATCGTTTAAAAAATTGTTCATAGACTCCAAAAATGACCGTGTTTCCAATTTTTGCTCGGAGTTACAGAAAATTTCTCTTTGCTCATATATTCAAATAATGTATGAGTTTTTTAGAAAAAAATCTTCACAAATTTGGGAAATGTTGCATTTCATGAAAAGAAAAATGTTCGCGTTTGAAATTTAAGAAAATGTTCGGATCTGCCACTTCCTTAGTTCTTAAATGTGCACACTGCCTGTTAGTCAGTAAGGCTCAGGAGCCTCGTGGGTAGCCACCCGCGATACTACCGAGATGTTTTGTGTTCGATCACTCACGTGTGCACTAGTTTATGGGGTTTTTTCATTATTCTGCACTAAAGTACACTCGCTAATAGGCCGGCCCTGCCAGACTCGCGCTGTCTGAGTTCCCGCCTAAATAAGTTCGTTGAGCATTAATTCTGAGTCAAGATGAGAACCAGAAAGTATCCATGAAAACCAATATCTAATGATAAACTTGAAAACTCAGAACAACCTTACTGCTCGCAGCGTTACATTCTCTCTTTTCTAGCAAAGGCCCTCAAGTATGTTCATTCCCCTTCTCCTAAGTTTTGTTTCTCTCGTGTTTCCTGTGATGAGTTGTAAGAGCAATGGCGGCGATATAGGTTGGGACAACAGAAGGTTGTTCCTGAACTCATGCCCTAATTTTGTTTACAAACCCAAACGCTAAAATCGGTTAGGACACAACCCTGAACTTCCAATACCGTTCACCCTTGGCCAATCAGTTGATAGTTTTGTTGTGACATGGCACTTAGTCCCACATGTTGGGGTAACACATGCAAACATCAGGGAGTGAAGGTGTAACAAACCGGGGGTGGCTTCTCCGCAAGGAGCCCGACAACATGCCTACCAAGGGGCCCAGAAGGCCCACCATAGAGCTAGCGACAAGAAGGACCCTGGAGCAACGAATACATGTCTAAGGATCTGTTGGGGAACGTAGTAATTTCAAAAAATTTCTACGCACACGCAAGATCATGGTGATGCATAGCAACGAGAGGGAAGAGTGTTGTCCACGTACCCTCATAGACCGAAAGCGGAAGTTAGCACAACGCGGTTTGATGTAGTCGTACGTCTTCCACGATTCCGACCGATCAAGTTACCGACGCATGCACCTCGACTTCTTGCACACGTTCAACTCGATGACGTCCTCGAACTCCGATCAGCCGAGTCTTGAGGAAGAGTTCCGTCAGCACGACGGCGTGGTGACGAATGATGATGTTCTACAACGCAGGGCTTCGCCTAAGCAACGCTTACGATATGACCGAGGTGGATTATGGTGGAGGGGCACCGCACACGGCTAAGAGATCAAAGATCAATGTTGTGTCTTTGGGGTGCCCCTGCCCCCGTATATAAAGGAGTGGGAGGGGCCGGCCCTCTCTATGGCGCGCCCTAGGGAAGTCCTACTCCCACCAGGAGTAGGATTCCCCTTTTCCTAGTAGAACTAGGAGCCCTTCCATGTAGTAGGAGTAGGAGGGAAGGAAAGGGAAGGGAAAGGGAGAAGGAAGGAAGGGGGCGCCCCCCCTCCCTAGTCCAATTCGGACCAGCCCATGGGGAGGGGTGCGGCCACCCTTTGGGGCCTTTCTCTCCTTTCTCGTATGGCCCATTAAGGCCCAATACGAATTCCCGTAACTCTCCGGTACTCCCGAAAATACCCGAATCACTCGGAACCTTTTCGATGTCCGAATATAGTCGTCCAATATATCGATCTTTATGTCTCGACCATTTCGAGACTCCTCGTCATGTCCCCAATCTCATCCGGGACTCCAAACTCCTTCGGTACATCAAAACACATAAACTCATAATATAACTGTCATCGAACTTTAAGCGTGCGGACCCTACGGGTTCGAGAACTATGTAGACATGACCGAGACACGTCTCCTGTCAATAACCAATAGCGGAACCTGGATGCTCATATTGGCTCCTACATATTCTAGAAGATCTTTATCGGTTAAACCGCATAACAACATACGTTGTTTCCTTTGTCATCGGTATGTTACTTGCCCGAGATTCGATCGTCGGTATCTCAATACCTAGTTCAATCTCGTTATCGGCAAGTCTCTTTACTCGTTTCGTAACACATCATCCCGCAACTAACTCATTAGTTGCAATGCTTGCAAGGCTTAAGTGATGTGCATTACCGAGAGGGCCCAGAGATACCTCTCCGACAATCGGAGTGACAAATCCTAATCTCGAAATACGCCAACCCAACAAGTACCTTCGGAGACACTTGTAGAGCACCTTTATAATCACCCAGTTACGTTGTGACGTTTGGTAGCACACAAAGTGTTCCTCCGGTAAACGGGAGTTGCATAATCTCATAGTCATAGGAACATGTATAAGTCATGAAGAAAGCAATAGCAACAAACTAGACGATCAAGTGCTAAGCTAATGGAATGGGTCAAGTCAATCACATCATTCTCCTAATGATGTGATCCCGTTAATCAAATGACAACTCATGTCTATGGTTAGGAAACATAACCCTCTTTGATCAACGAGCTAGTCAAGTAGAGGCATACTAGTGACACTCTGTTTGTCTATGTATTCACACATGTATTATGTTTATGGTTAATACCATTCTAGCATGAATAATAAACATTTATCATGATATAAGGAAATAAATAATAACTTTATTATTGCCTCTAGGGCATATTTCCTTCAGTCTCCCACTTGCACTAGAGTCAATAATCTAGTTCACATCGCCATGTGATTTAATACCAATAGTTCACATCACCATGTGATTAACACCCATAGTTCACATCAACATGTGACCAACACCCAAAGGGTTTACTAGAGTCAATAATCTAGTTCACATCGCTATGTGATTAACACCCAAAGAGTACTAAGGTGTGATCATGTTTTGCTTGTGAGAGAAGTTTAGTCAACGGGTCTGCCACATTCAGATCCGTAAGTATTTTGCAAATTTCGATGTCAACAATGCTCTGCACGGAGCTACTCTAGCTAATTGCTCCCACTTTCAATATGTATCCATATTGAGATTTAGAGTCATATGGATCAGTGTCAAAATTTGCATCGACGTAACCCTTTACGACGAACCTTTTTATCACCTCCATAATCGAGAAACATATCCTTATTCCACTAAGGATAATTTTGACCGTGTCCAAGTGATCTACTCCTAGATCACTATTGTACTCCCTTGCCAAAAACAGTGTAGGGTATACAATAGATCTGGTACACAGCATGGCATATTTTATAGAACCTATGGCCAAGGCATAGGGAATGACTTTCATTCTCTTTCTATCTTCTGCCGTGGTCGGGCTTTGAGTCTTACTCATTTCACACCTTGTAACACAGGCAAGAACTCTTTCTTTGACTGTTCCATTTTGAACTACTTCAAAATCTTGTCAAGGTATGTACTCATTGAAAAACTTATCAAGCGTCTTGATCTATCTCTATAGATCTTGATGCTCAATATGTAAGCAGCTTCACCGAGGTCTTTCTTTGAAAAACTCCTTTCAAACACTCCTTTATGCTTTGCAGAATAATTCTACATTATCTCTGATCAACAATATGTCATTCACATATACTTATCAGAAATGTTGTAGTGCTCCCACTCACTTTCTTGTAAATACAGGCTTCACCACAAGTCTGTATAAAACTATATGCTTTGATCAACTTATCAAAGCATATATTCCAACTCCGAGATGCTTGCACCAGTCCATAGATGGATCGCTGGAGCTTGCATATTTTGTTAGCACCTTTAGGATTGACAAAACTTTCTTGTTGCATCATATACAACTTTCTTTAATAAATCCATTAAGGAATGTAGTTTTGTTTATCCATTTGCCAGATTTCATAAAATGTGGCAATTGCTAACATGATTCGGACAGACTTAAGCATAGATACGAGTGAGAAACTCTCATCGTAGTCAACACCTTGAACTTGTCGAAAACCTTTTGCGACAATTCTAGCTTTGTAGATAGTAACACTACTATCAGGTCCGTCTTCCTCTTGAAGATCCATTTCAATGGCTCGCCGATCTGGCAAGTCAATCAAGTCCATACTTTGTTCTCATACATGGATCTCATCTCAGATTTCATGGCCTCAAGCCATTTCGGGAATCTGGGCTCATCATCGCTATCCTCATATTTCTTTTTTTTTTTTTTCTTCTTATTTTTTTTTTTTTTTTTTTTGTTTTTTCTTCTTTTTTTTTTTTTTTTTTTTTTTTTTTTTTTTTTTTTTTTTGTTCGTGGTTCGTTCATGGTCAAGTAACATGACCTCTAGAATAGGATTACCGTACCACTCTGGTGCGAATCTCACACTGGTTTACCTACGAGGTTTCGGTAGTAACTTGATCTGAAGTTACTTGATCATCATCATTAGCTTCCTCACTAATTGGTGTAGTAGTCACAGGAACAGATTTCTATGATGAACTACTTTCCAATAAGAGAGCAGGTATAGTTACCTCATCAAGTTCTACTTTCCTCCCACTCACTTCTTTCGAGAGAAACTCTTCTCTAGAAAGGATCCATTCTCAGCAATGAATATCTTGCCTTCGGATCTGTGATAGAAGGTGTAACCCAACATTTTTCTCTTTGGTATCCTATGAAGAACACACTTCTCCGATTTGGGGTTTGAAGCTTATCAGGATGAAACTTTTTCACATAAGCATCGCAACCCCAAACTTTAAGAAACGACGATTTTGGTTTCTTGCCAAACCACAGTTCATACAGTGTCATCTCAACGGATTTAGATGGTGCCCTTTTTAACGTGAATGCAGCTGTCTCTAATGCATAACCCCAAAACTATAATGGTTAATCGGTAAGAAACATCATAGATTGCACTCTATCCAATAATAGTATGGTTATGACGTTCGGACACACCATTATGTTGTGGTGTTCCAGGTGGCACAATTTTGTGAAACTATTCCACATTGTTTTAATTGAAGACCAAACTCGTAACTCAAATATTTGTCTCTACGATCAGATCGTAGAAACTTTATTTTCTTGTCACGATGATTTTCCACTTCAGTCTGAAGTTCTTTAAACTTTTCAAATGTTTCAGACTTATGTTTCATCAAGTAGATATACCCATATCTGCTCAAATCATCTGTGGAAGGTCAGAAAATAACGATACCCGCCGCGAGCCTCAACACTCATCGGACTGCATACATCAGTATGTATTATTTCCAATAATCAGTTGCTCGCTCCATTGTTCCGGAGAACGGAGTCTTAGTCATCTTGCCCATGAGGCATGGTTCGCAAGCATCAAAATGATTCATAATCAAGTGATTCCAAAAGCCCATCAGCATGGAGTTTCTTCATGCGCTTTACACCAATATGACCTAAACGGCAGTGCCACAAATAAGTTGCACTATCATTATTAACTTTGCATCTTTTGGCTTCAATATTATGAATATGTGTATCACTACGATCGAGATCCAACGAAACCATTTTCATTGGGTGTATGACCATAGAAGGTTTTATTCATGTAAACAGAACAACAATTATTCTCTAACTTAAATGAATAACCGTATTGCAATAAACATGATCAAATCATATTCATGCTCAACGCAAACACCAAATAACATTTATTTAGGTTAACACTAATCCCGAAAGTATAGGGAGTGTGCGATGATGATCATATCAATCTTGGAACCACTTCCAACACACATCGTCACTTCACCCTTAACTAGTCTCTGTTCATTCTGCAACTCCCGTTTTCGAGTTACTACTCTTAGCAACTGAACCAGTATCAAATACCGAGGGGTTGCTATAAACACTAGTAAAGTACACATCAATAACATGTATATCAAATATAGCATTGTTCACTTTGCCATCCTTCTTATCCGCCAAATACTTGGGGCAGTTCCGCTTCCAGTGACCAGTCCCTTTGCAGTAGAAGCACTTAGTCTCAGGCTTAGGTCCAGACTTGGGCTTCTTCACTTGAGCAGCAACTTGCTTGCCGTTCTTCTTGAAGTTCCCTTTCTTTCCCTTTGCCCTTTTCTTGAAACTAGTGGTCTTGTTAATCATCAACACTTGATGCTCTTTCTTGATTTCTACCTTCATCGATTTCATCATCATGAAAAGCTCTGGGAATCGTTTCCGTCAATCCCTTGCATACTATAGTTCATCACGAAGTTCTACTAACTTGGTGATGGTGACTAGAGAATTCTGTCAATCACTATTTTATCTGGAAGATTAACTCCCACTTGATTCAAGCGATTGTAGTACCCAGACAATCTGAGCACATGCTCACTGATTGAGCTATTCTCCTCCATCTTTAGCTATAGAACTTGTTGGAGACTTCATATCTCTCAACTCGGGTATTTGCTTGAAATATTAACTTCAACTCCTGGAACATCTCATATGGTCCATGACGTTCAAAACGTCTTTGAAGTCCCGATTCTAAGCCGTTAAGCATGGTGCACTAAACTATCAAGTAGTCATCATATTGAGCTAGCCAAACGTTCATAACATCTGCATCTGCTCCTGCAATAGGTTTGTCACCTAGCGGTGCATCAAGGACATAATTCTTCTGTGCCAATGAGGATAAACCTCAGATCACGGATCCAATCCGCATCATTGCTACTAACATCTTTCAACTTAGTTTTCTCTAGGAACATATCAAAAATAAAACAGGGGAGCTAAATGCGAGCTATTGATCTACAACATAGATATGCTAATACTACCAGGACTAAGTTCATGATAAATTTAAGTTCAATTAATCATATTACTTAAGAACTCCCACTTAGATAGACATCCCTCTAATCCTCTAAGTGATCACGTGATCCATATCAACTAAACCATGTCCAATCATCACGTGAGATGCTGTAGTTTCAATGGTGAACATCACTATGTTGATCATATCTACTATATGATTCACGCTCAACCTTTCGGTCTCAGTGTTCCGAGGCCATATCTGTTATATGCTAGGCTCGTCAAGTTTAACCTGAGTATTCCGCGTGTGCAGCTGTTTTGCACCTGTTGTATTTGAACGTAGAGCCTATCACACCCGATCATCACGTGGTGTCTGGGCACGACGAACTTTGGCAACGGTGCATACTCAGGGAGAACACTTTTATCTTGAAATTTAGTGAGAGATCATCTTATAAAGCTACCATCGAACTAAGCAAAATAAGATGTATAAAAGATAAACATCACATGCAATCAAAATATGTGCCATGATATGGCCATCATCATCTTGTGCCTTTGATCTCCATCTCCAAAGCATCGTCATGATTTCCATCATCAGCGGCATGACACCATGGTCTCCATCATCTTGATCTATATCAATGTGTCGTCACATGGTCGTCTCGCCAACTATTGCTCTTGCAACTATTGCTATTCGCATGCCATAAAGTAAAGCAATTATTTGGCGCTTGCATCTTATGCAATAAGATACAACCATAAGGCTTCTGCCAGTTGCCGATAACTTCAACAAAACATAATCATCTATACACAACTTATATCCTCATCAACGTCTGACCATATCACATCACAACATGCCTGCAAAAACAAGTTAGACGTCCTCTACTTTGTTGTTGCAAGTTTTTACGTGGCTGCTACGGCTGAGAAACAACCGTTCTATCTACGCATCAAAACCACAACGATAGTTTGTCAAGTTAGTGCCTGTTTTTAACCTTCTCAAGGACGGGTGTAGCCACACTTGGTTCAACTAAAGTTGGAGAAACTGACACCCGCTAGTCACCTGTGTGCATAGCACGGCGGTAAAACCAGTCTCGCGTAAGCGTACGCGTAATGTCGGTCCGGGCCGCTTCATCCAACAATACCGCCGAACCAAAGTGTGACATGCTGGTAAGCAGTATGACTTATATCGCCCACAACTCACTTGTGTTCTACTCGTGCATATTACATCTAACGCATAAAACCTGGCTCGGATGCCACTGTTGGGGAACGTAGTAATTTCAAAATTTCCTACGCACACGCAAGATCATGGTGATGCATAGCAACGAGAGGGGAGAGTGTTGTCCACGTACCCTCGTAGACGAAAGCGGAAGCGTTAGCACAACGCGGTTGATGTAGTCGTACGTCTTCACGATCCGACCGATCAAGTACCGAACGCACGGCACCTCCGAGTTCTGCACACGTTCAACTCGATGACGTCCCTCGAACTCCGATCCAGCCGAGCTTGAGGGAGAGTTCCGTCAGCACGACGGCATGGTGACGATGATGATGTTCTACCGACGCAGGGCTTCGCCTAAGCACCGCTACGATATGACCGAGGTGGATTATGGTGGAGGGGGGCACGCACACGGCTAAGAGATCAAGAGATCAATTGTTGTGTCTTTGGGGTGCCCCTGCCCCCGTATATAAAGGAGTGGAGGAGGGAGAGGGCCGGCCCTCTCTATGGCGCGCCCTAGGGAAGTCCTACTCCCACCAGGAGTAGGATTCCCTTTTTCCTGGTAGAACTAGGAGCCCTTCCATGTAGTAGGAGTAGGAGGGAAGGAAAGGGAAGGGAAAAGGAGAAGGAAGGAAGGGGGCGCCCCCTCCCTAGTCCAATTCGGACCAGCCCATCGGGAGTGGTGCGGCCACCCTTTGGGGCCTTTCTCTCCTTTCCCGTATGGCCCATTAAGGCCCAATAGGAATTCCCGTAACTCCCCGGTACTCCCGAAAATACCCGAATCACTCAAAACCTTTCCGATGTCCGAATATAGTCGTCCAATATATCGATCTTTACGTCTCGACCATTTCGAGACTCCTCGTCATGTCCCCGATCTCATCCGGGACCCCGAACTCCTTCGGTACATCAAAACACATAAACTCATAATATAACCGTCATCGAACTTTAAGCGTGCGGACCCTACGGGTTCGAGAACTATGTAGACATGACCGAGACACGTCTCCTGTTAATAACCAATAGCGGAACCTGGATGCTCATATTGGCTCCTACATATTCTACGAAGATCTTTATCAGTCAAACCGCATAACAACATACGTTGTTCCCTTTGTAATCGGTATGTTACTTTCCCGAGATTCGATCGTCGGTATCTCAATACCTAGTTCAATCTCGTTATCGGCAAGTCTCTTTACTCGTTCCGTAACACATCATCCCGCAACTAACTCATTAGTTGCAATGCTTGCAAGGCTTAAGTGATGTGCATTACCGAGAGGGCCCAGAGATACCTCTCCGACAATCGGAGTGACAAATCCTAATCTCGAAATACGCCAACCCAACAAGTACCTTCAGAGACACCTGTAGAGCACCTTTATAATCACCCAGTTATGTTGTGACGTCTAGTAGCACACAAAGTGTTCCTCCGGTAAACGGGAGTTGCATAATCTCATAGTCATAGGAACATGTATAGTCATGAAGAAAGCAATGGCAACAAAATAAATGTTCAAGTGCTAAGCTAACGGAATGGGTCAAGTCAATCACATCATTCTCCTAATGATGTGATCCCGTTAATCAAATGACAACTCATGTCTATGGTTAGGGAAAAAATATAACCATCTTTGATCAACGAGCTAGTCAAGTAGAGGCATACTAGTGACACTTTGTTTGTCTATGTATTAACACATGTATTATGTTTCCGGTTAATACAATTCTAGCATGAATAATAAACATTTATCATGATATAAGGAAATACATAATAACTTTATTATTGCCTCTAGGGCATATTTCCTTCAGGGGAGGGCTACGGGGCTCTCATTCCCATCTACACCAGTACACCTACACTCCCAGTAGCAACTCATCTCCCCCATTGTAATCTGTCGAGGTACAAAAATCTATGGGACTAGTAAAGACCCCTTCGTGATTCAGCTGTGGGGATAGACGAGCACAAAGAGCAGATCCAGCAATCACACACTGAGTTTACCCAGGTTCGGGTCGCCGTGAGGCGTAAAATCCTACTCATGCTTTAGTGTATTGGATGTGTTTGTGCTCAGATTACAAGAGAGCGCAGCTTGCCGGCAAGGTGCATGGGAAGTGTAGCTACGTAGTGCAATTGAGCAGTGTTTCGACCTTTGTAAACGTAGCCATGGACCTCCTTATATAGACTAAGGGGTCACCATAATGGCAAAATGGTAATTACATAGGGTGAATAGTTGTTACAGTGCTATCATACCTAACTCTGCCGGATTAGGACAAAAGCATTAAATGAGCCCAAACACTACACTGGTACGCGTTGGTCCTATACAAACGGTTTTTAACCCCTTTCCACGACGACATTTGGAACCGTCGCCAAGTGAGTGTGGGCGATAGGGGGGTCCTTCCCACACAACGCAGAAACCGTCGGGGATATGCCATCCTAGCACACACGCTCGGCAAAATGAGGTCGTGTGCGACCGACGAGCGCTCAAATACGGAAATACGTACAGTAGAGATAAAAATACAATTATACGGCGAAATTGTTTCCGGTCGCAAGTACATCCCACACAGTCAGTCCCCGCTAAACGTTTCCGTTCGTATGTACATCCACTACTGGAATTAGCTTATTTGCCGTCTGCCTTTTCTTTGCCGTCTGCTGGCTGACGACAAAGAAGGTCGTTGTCGTCCGCTTACAGAAAATGGACGGCAAAGAATCTTTGCCGTCAGCTGGCGGACGACAAAGAATCTTTGCCGTCAGCTGGCGAACGGCAAAGAGAGAGGTGGGCCCCACTAACGAGCTGCATAGAAAAAACCTAACGGACCCCGTCTTCGTCGTCTGCTAGCAGACGACAAAGGATGGCGGGCGGCAAAGAGTTGACCTAACTAACAGGTCGAGCCCCACCCCAGCCGCCCTCTCTCTCTCTCTGTGTGTGTGTGTGTATGTGTGTGTGTTTCTCTCGTCTCTCTCCCCGACGACCCGCCGCCGCCCCCTTGCCCCGTCGCCCCGCACCCATCCCCTGCGGCACCCCGACCTCCACCGCACCGCCGCCGCCCCCTCGCCCAGTCGCCGCCGCCCGCCGCCGCCCCCTTGCCCAGCCGCCCCGCCCCCTTCCGTGTGTCCTTGACCACGTTGACCACGCCGCACCGAGAGCACCAGGGTGGTGGACGACGGTGAGGCCTAGGAAGGGGACGACGGGGAGCTGGGGAAGACGCGGCAGCGGAAGCCCGCGCGGAGAGGAGTACGAGGGTTCACTGGTTCGGCTGCGGTGTGAGGCTGCCGTCGCCGCAGGGCCTGGCCAGCGGTGGGAATAGTAGGGGGCGGTGAGGCCTCCGCAGCAGCACAGCCGGCCACGGGAGGCATGAGCATGTGCCACGACCGGCGCTGCTTTGGGCGGCTGGAGCAAGAAGACCAAAGGTTGAAGAAGCACTACGACTGTTGGATGGACATCGTACGGTCACTGGAGCTAGAATCGTTCATATTGACTAAAGTTGACAAAGGCCCCTGTCCCAGTCAACTTAGTAGGCCCACAAGTCAGCCTCCCACCATGGTGGGTCCCAGCTAGCATGGGGAGTATTCATTTTTTGTGCGTAATAAGGAGGCACTTTCGGTGGGTCCGAGTTGACAGCGGGGGGAACATTTTTTTCACGAAATACGCTGGCCCGTCCGGTAGGTCCGAGCAGTCAGGGGGAAACGTTTTTTCGCGAAATAAGGTAGCCCGTCCGGTGGGTCCCTGCTGTAAGGTGGAGGAATAATTATTTTGCGCGTAATAAGGAGGCACTTCCTTGCGGCCGCCTGGACCCAGCTGTCAGCCTCTCCACGTACAGTACTCTTCTGATGGAAGTCGGTCGTTGACCACGTTGACCACGCCGCGCCGAGAGCACCAGGGCGGTGGTCTGGACGACGGCGAGGCCTAGGAAGGGGACGACGCGGAGCCAGGGAAGACGCAGCAGTGCAAGCCCGCGCAGAGAGGAGTATGAGGGTTCACTGGTTCGGCTGCGGTGTGAGGCTGCCATCGCTGCAGAATAACAAGGGGTGTGAGTGAGTGGAGGGATGGCCTAGCCAGCGGTGGGAGCAGTATTGGGGCGGTGAGGCCTCCGCGGCAGCACAGCCGACCACCGGAGGCAGGAGCAGGCGGCACGACCGGCGCTGCTTTGGGCGGCTGGACCAAGAAGACCAAAGGTTGAAGAAGCACTACGGCCGTTGGATGGACATCGTACGGTCACTGAAGCTAGAAATGTTTATTATTGACTAAGTTGACAAAGCCCTTGGTACGCTCCAACTTAGTAGGCCCACAGGTCAGCCTCTGAAACGGTGCGCCCAGATGTCAGGGAAGGAATCATTTTTTGGGCAGCCGAAGCTAAGAATATCCGAGATTGAAGAAGAAGCACGACATCCGTTGGATAGACATCCAACGGCCACTGCTTCTAGAACCGTGTGTTGACTATAATAAGTTGACAAAGCCTTGCATACGCGTCAACTTACTTTTTTTAGGGGACGCGTCACTTAGTAGGCCCACAAGTGTGTGGCAGAGAACTTATAGCCCATTTGCGTTTTGTAAGAATGTATAGCCCATTTTGGAATTCTAATGGAATTTACAATAGCCCATTTATAGTTCGTTAAAAGTATAGCCCATTTTCTAGCTAGGACAATGATTAATAATTTCAACCAACCGTTGAAGATAGAATTCAATAAAATTTCCCACATTTTGATGGGCTCTGAAATATTTTTATCCCGAAATTTCTAGTCAGATTAAATATAAATTTGTATTACGTAAAAATCCAACGAAACATTGCATGCGCAACAATGAAAATTTAAGATTTTTAAAATCCATAAATAATATTTTATAAACTAATCTCGTGTTTGGTGTATTTTTTATAGTTACTACCCAGTTTTTATAATTACATCCCATTTATTATTTTTAAAGCCCATTTTCCTGTTAAGCCTAATGCATCCCTCCTAGGAAAGATTTGCAGCCCAGCGGGGCAGAGAATAACAAGTTGACCTTGCCTGGGTATTCCTCAAAAAGACGTATAGCTGGGCTAGCCATTTTCATCTTGAAAAAATTAGTATCTGGGCTGGATATCTGGCCTGGGCTAGACGGGCCATAGCCCGCCCAGTTAATACCCTGCTCTCCTCTGAACAACAACGAAATCATCGCCAAGAAAAACTCTGCAGTGCTCACGCCTCAAAAACACAAATACTGCTCAAGCTGCTTGGTCCCAGCTGTCGGCCGCACCTTGTGCAATTCTCTCGTTTATATTGACTACATAGGTTGACAATGGTGTGGGACCGTGATGTCAGGAAACCAGGAGAAAGAAAAAAAATAGTTGTACATAATAAGGAGGCACTTGCGTACATACGGCTATGGACCTAGTGGGTCCCTAGTGTCATCCAGTCAAAATAAAGTCATCTCCTGAATCCTCATGTCCGTTGACGATGTTAACAATGCTCGGTGCCACGGCGAGCGCAACAACTCGAAGGACAACGGAAAGGGCCTCGCGGGCCCTATGGATGGTCTGATACAGCGCCCGCTACTCATTCAGGAAGCCAGGATCATCGGACACCTATGAGCACCTTCGAGAAACTGAGACGGCATGAAACGGTAAGGCCGCGCTTGGGAGCTCTGGTTTATTTCAAACCTGTATTAACATACAAGTGTAATTTACTCATCATCAAAAACAACCCGTAAAATACAGGCGTAATGAAACCGAGGGCCCGAGGTATGTAAGTAAAACCAGCGGGTTACACGTGTAATTTGAGAGACTAGTGTATATTTTACGAGCACTGCTGTATGGACGACATTACCAGACGATACATGCATGACGTGCGTATCATGCCATCCATAGGCAAGGCTGAAACAGCAGCTAACGGCTGGATTAGCAATCGTCCGAGTGTCGTTCAGCGTTTTTATCGTGTGTCAAGTACTTCCGATATTTTACTAGTCGAAATCGATCAACCAAGCGCCTTCGCCCGAGACCATCTGCTTTAATTTACAAGCGTCAGTTTTACAAGCGGTTTTGGTTGGAAAACGACGATCCAATCATGGCCTAATATCATGAGTTGGTCGGAAGATCATATGGTTTCACGTCTAACCTACCCGAGTTGTCGTATAGGCTATGAATGAAACATCAGACGATGAACTTCTTGAGCACGGAAACAACAGAAGAGGATGATCTTCTTAACAAGCAAATCACTGGCGTTAGATCGACATGCAAAACAATACGAAGCATTATTCTCAGGAGGCACGGTGAACAGCTCGTGATGCCGCAAGCCACAACATTCCAAGCTCAACTTTGCAATCAAACACAAGGCCTGGCATTACATAGACAATATTTAGAACAAACTCTTAACACAGGAATATCTCAGTAGAGTAACTATTTACTTCTAAACTGAACACAGGAATAGGGAAAAACACTCGACGCTGCTCACAGCAAGGGCGTCCCACTCAAAAATATCAAATGCATGTCTTCTGGCTAACATCAATGAGCAAATTTTGACAAGGTTTTCCAATTCCAATATATTAAACTAACGTCTTCTTGCTAACATCAATGATTAAACTTTGACAAGCTTTTCCCATTCAAAATATGTAATGCCTATGATCGTGGAGTCCTGCCATAGGTTTTGTACTTATTTGGGCACTTTTTGCCCAGGGCACTCCACGTGTTGTTAAATTGCCAATGGTCTCTGCAGACTAGTCATGTCATCGGTGTCTAATAATACTCTGTAAAGCTTCTCGGTCATTCCTTCTATAATGTAGCGCAAACAGTGACTGCTTCTTTCTGCAAAGTGGAACGACCAACTAGACCCAGTAATGCAGCAGTTTGCCTTACACATTGGCTCCTTTTGTGCAGTTCAACTAAAATCAAAGTCGGAATAAACCGAGCTTTAATTTTGATATCCCTGTAAGCAACAATAGGTATAAGGGAAACAATTACTAAGAAATAACGGTTGATGACCTGTACTCCCAGAATAAAAGCATCTACTGGTCTACTTTATCTTAATGGGAAACAAAGCAGAAGAGTAGCAATTCTCCATCAGTGTGATTCATTCATATTGACTAAGACATTATCTTAACAATGCCTTGTTTCAACATGTATAAAGAACGACAAAGCTTATAAAGGGGGTGTCGGCGTTCTGGGAACGGGGGTCCCCAGACTTGCCTGCCTGCAGCCTACGGCGTGGTTCGAGTGGGGGCCCAGCGCGTCCCATCTTCATCAGCTCAAGCTCAAGACCCTCGCGAGGGGCCAAGCCTCGTGGGGCGGACGATAGGAAGCTTCCTCAGAGGCAGCCTCGTCAGGCAGGCTCGCGAGGAGGCGGAGAGATCAAGGCAGGGGTACCTCGCGAAGAGCCCGTGACGCAAGCCATGACGATCGAGACCAGGCGGGCGCCGGCCTACGCAGTGTCCTTGTTTACTCTTTGGTGCAAAGGGGGCAAGCACAGGCCAAGGCACCGGGCAAAGGTTGCCATTCCGGTGCAACGAGACCAAGACCAGCAGAGCAGCAGGACGGAGGTCACCGTGGAGCCCAAGACGGCGTCATCACCAGTACTTTTGGCAGCCGAAGACCACCTTTGGTCAGGATAACTTGTACTAGATGTTCCCCTTCGAAATGGCCAATTATTGGCGCCCTTCCCGCTCATTATTTGGGGAGAGGCCCAGGGCCTCTATAAATAGAGCTAGCCACCACAGAGTAGAAAGGAGAGGAGAGATCTGGTAGAACCCTACGGAGAGAGAGATAGGCGACTGAACTCACCCTAGCAGTTCATCGCACCAGCTCAAGAACACCTCTCGCGAGGCTGTTATTCCTTTGTTTTGTTCATCATCAGCCCCCTGAGGCAATCCACCACACCACACACTGGAGTAGGGTATTACACCACAACGGTGGCCCGAACCAGTATAAACCTTGTGTCCCTTGTGTTGTTCGTTGTTTCCAGCTTAGATCACACGAGGATATTGGACGTAGATCGGTAGGGGAGTGATCTCCGCGTGCACCCCAGTGTTCGAACCTCAAGGGTCTGCCGGAACCCGAAATCCGACATTTGGCGCGCTAGGTAGGGGTGCGCCGGAGTCCTCCCTCCTGACGACCCGCTCTCCCCCGACATCGCATCCCGCCCTCATGGCGGACAGCGTGCCGCCCGCTCCAGCAACGGATGCCGACACGAGGGCCAGGGGGCTCCGGGCCTTGGCCCCCGCCTTGCGACAGGTGCAGTGGCCGCGCAAGTTCAGGCCCGAGATGCCGTCACGCTACGACGGCGCGACGGACCCGATGATTTCTTGCTGGCGCGACGGACCCTTCAACCCCATTGGTTCGGGCACGCTCCCGATGCTGTGCACCCCCACCATCTGCCAAGTGGCCGTCAGCAGGACCCTCATCGACGGTGGTGTCGGCCTCAACATGCTCTCGGTGGAGGCCTTTAGCCTCCTCCATGTGCCACTGGAGCGGCTCCAGCCCAGCAGGCCTTTCTCGGGCGTCGGAGCCGGTTCCACCACCTCCTTGGGACAGATCCGCCTCCCAGTGACCTTCGGCACCTGCGACAACTTCCGCACGGAGCTGATCGACTTCGACATCGCCCCCATTGGCCTCCCCTACAATGCCATCCTCGACTATCTGGCCTTGGCTCGGTTCATGGCAGCAACTCACCCGGCGTACAACCTCATGAAGATGCCCGGGAGCAGCGGCGTCCTCACCGTATCAGGAGACATAAGGGATGCGCTGCAGGTGCTCCATCTTGTTTTCAGGGCGGCCGCGGTGGCGCAGCCCACTAGCACTGACGCCCTTGAGCCCAAGGGGCTGCACCGGCTAAAAAGAAACAGTTGTTCACTCAAGACAAGGCGGAAACCAAGCAGGTACCAGTCGACGAGGATGGGTCCACTGGCGCCACCTTCACCATAGGGGCCAACCTCGAGCCCGAGCAGGAGAAGGCCCTGATCAGGTTCCTGCGCGTGAACAAGAAGGTGTTCGCGTGGGAACCAGATCAGTTAGCGGGGGTCCCAAGGGAAGTGATTGAGCATCACCTCAACGTGTGCCCCAATGCACGCCCCGTGAAGCAGAAGGCAAGGCGGCATTCTACTGAGAAACATGCTTTCATCGTTCAAGAGACCCGGAAGCTAGAGGCGGCAGGGGTTATTCGCGAGGTCCGCTACCCTCATTGGCTGGCTAATCCATTTCCGCTCCCCCGCATCGACCAGATAGTCGACTCCACCGCAGAGTGTGGCCTATTGTGCTTCCTAGATGCCTTCTCGGGCTATCACCAGATCAAGATGGCAGTAGAGGACGTGGAGAAGATGGCTTTCCTGACCCCGTGTGGAGTGTACTACTATACGTGCATGCCATTTGGGCTGCGCAACGCGGGCGCGACCTTTCAGCGGCTGATGCACATCGCCTTAGGCCGGCAGCTCGGGAGGAATGCTGAAGCTTACGTCGATGACATTGTGGTGAAGTCTCGTGAGGCAAGAACCCTGATACAGGACCTGGAAGAAACCTTTGCAAGCCTCAACGAAGTGGACCTACGGCTCAACCCGGAGAAGTGTGTGTTTGGAGTCCCCTCGGGCAAGCTCTTGGGTTTCCTCGTATCCCACAGGGGCATCGAGGCCAACCCGAGAAGTTCAAGGCAGTCGAAGACATGAGCCCGCCGAGGACCCTTAGAGAAATGCAGAAGCTCACCGGGCGTGTGACTGCGCTGGGGCGCTTCATCTCCAAGCTGGGGGAACGAGCGCTGCCCTTCTTCAAGCTGATGAGGAAAAATGGCCCCTTCGAATGGACTGAAGAGGCCGACAAGGTATTCCAAGACCTCAAGAGGTACCTTACCAGTCCACCAGTGATGGTAGCTCCGCGTCCTCGGGAGCCCCTGGTGCTCTACCTTGCGGCCACCCCCTACTCCGCTAGCGCAGCCCTGGTGGCGGTCAGGGAGGAGCGCTATGCCAAGGCCGCGTCGACCGTCCGAACTGAAGCAAAGCAGAGCTAGGAGGGCCTCGCGAAGGCCGCAACCGCAGCTGGAAAGGAACAGCCGCAACAGGAGAATGTACCCGGAGCAGGAGAGGCCCCTTCAGGCGACCAAGCACTGGGAGCCCCACCGTCTCAAGAAACACCTTGGCCTCCGGAGGACGCAAGCTACGCTGGCACCCTCAACCTCGTCGAGCATCCCGTGTACTTCGTTAGCACGGTGCTACGAGACGCAAGGGCACGGTATCCCATGCCTCAAAAACTCCTCCTCGCGCTACTAGTGGCCTCACGCAAGCTGTGCCACTACTTCCAAGGACATCCCATCAAAGCCATCTCAGCATACCCCTTGGAAAGAGTGCTCAGAAGCCCCAACTCAGCTGTAAGGGTTGCTGAATGGAACACTGAGCTACAGGCATTTCAGCTAGAATTCAGTACAACCAGAGTCATCAAGGGAGCCGCACTTGCAGATTTCGTGGCAGAATGGGCAGAAGCGCCGGGTCTCGAGGCAGGCGAAGACCGATCACTTTCCCCGGGGGGTGAAGCACCGGACGGCTGGGTCATGTACTTTGATGGGGCGTTCTCCCGACACGGTGCGGGAGCTGGCGCAGTGCTTGTGTCCCCTACCCAGGACAAACTCTATTACGCCGTACAACTCTGCTTCCAGCACGGAGAAAAGGTCTCCAACAACATAGCGGAGTAGAAGGCCTAATAGCAGGCTTGAAGGCCGCTATTGCCTTAGGGGTAAAGTGCCTCGTCATCAAGGGTGATTTGCAGCTCCTCGTCAACTTCTCCAACAAGATATACGAGCCAAAGGACGAGCACATGGAAGCCTACCTCGTTGAGGTTCGCAAGATGGAGAAACAGTTCTGGGGGCTGGAGTTGCAGCATGTGCCTCACGGCACCAATCGGGAGGCCGATGACATTGCCAAAAGGGCGTCCAGACGGCTGCCTCAGGAGCTTGGCGTCTTCGAGGAGCGGCTCTTCAAACCCTCGGCGGTGCCGCTACTGTCGAGCACGGCGCAACCAAGGGAGGAGCTCCCTCAGCCGCCTGCCTCAGGAGCCCCGCTCTACGGCCCAGCCTCAGGGGCATGCCTGCTCCTGGCATTAGAGCCTCAGGAAGGGTGTTGGATCCCGGAGCTCAAGAACTACCTGATGCAAGGGACTCTGCCGGAGAATGAGGAGGAAGCGGAGCGTGTGGCGCGGCAGGCCACGGCTTATTGCATCAGAGATGAAGAGCTCTACAGGAAGTGACCAAATGACGTGTCCCTACATTGCATCTCCCGAGAGCAAGGGAAGGAGCTACTGGCAGACATACACGGCGGAGACTGCGGGCACCACTCGTCGTCACGGACCCTCGTCGGCAAGGCGTTCCGCAGTGGATTCTACTGGCCCACGGCGCTCAACGACGCCGTTGAGCTTGTGAAGGATTGCGAGGCCTGCCAGTTTCACGCTAAGCAGATCCATCAGCAGTTCATCGCACCAGCTCAAGAACACCTCTCGCGAGGCTGTTCTTCCTTTGTATTGTTCATCATCAGCCCCCTAAGGCAATCCACCACACCACACACTGGAGTAGGGTATTACACCACGACGGTGGCCCGAACCAGTATAAACCTTGTGTCCCTTGTGTTGTTTGTTGTTTCCAGCTTAGATCACGCGAGGAGATTGCACGTAGATCGGTAGGGGAGTGATCTCCGCGTGCACCCCAGTGTTCGAACCTCAAGGGTCTGCCGGAACCCGAAATCCGACAGGGGGTGATGCTGAATTTGTTGTAAAAAAGCAACGAGCATCATGTCTGGGTTGGTCCCATTTTTGTTCACTACTTAATGCGAAAAGACAGCAATACAATAGCTTCAATTCATCATTTATTTAAAACAGTACCAATACAAGTAGCACAGCATCTCAAAACACACTACACGATCATGTGGATGAAGGCAAGTACCAACCTGTCATGACGCACACAAGATCACGTACGAATCTGCCAACATGAATAGGAAATCCAATCTCGTTTTGTGCAGTTGCACTGAAATCAAGCAAAGTGTTTCGCGTAGCAAAGCAAAATGTCACAATAGCAACAAGTTGAATAGATATCCCTGTATAAACAGAGGCAAAAAAGGAATCAATTACTGGCTAATAAAGGAGGATGAAACATGCAGCCACAAAAATGGTAATCCCGCCAATCCCTAACAAGTGTTGCAGTTTTGAAATAAGATTCAGTAGTTAATTCTGAGAGTGGCATCAATTACTGGCTTATAAAGGGGGTGATGTTGAATTTGTTGTAACAAAGCAACAAGCATCATGTCTCGGTTGGTCCCATTTTTGTTCACTACTTAATGGGAAAAGACAGCAATACAATAGCTTCAATTCCTCATTTATTTAAAACAGTACCAATACAAGTAGCACAGCATCTCAAAGCACACTGCACAATCATGTGGATGAAGGCCTGTACTGACCTTTCATGAGACGACCAACATAAAATACGAATCTACCAACATGAATAGGAAATCCAATCAAGTTTTGTGCAGTTGCACTGAAATCAAGCAAAGTTGCCGGTGTGACATTTAAGTTTTCTATAGCAACAAGTTGAATAGATATCCCTGTTTTAAGAGGCAAAAAAGAAAACAATTACTGGCCAATAAAGGAGGATGAAACATGCGGCCACAAAAATAAGCATCTACCTTATCTTGATGGAAAACAAAGTATAGGACAGTAGCATTTCTAAAACGGTTGCATTGATTCATATTAACAGAGAAATTCTTTTAAAACAGATCAGTAGTTAATTCTGAGATTAACAACATCAAAATAGCTGCATGGGACATGCTAGCACCATGTGCGTCCACACGTATAAATGGGTGATGCAGAGTATGTAGCCAAGCAGCATATATGCACTGGTCCCATATTTCTTCTCTTTGAACCTTCTTCCTATGTGAGGACAGCAAATCTAGTCGTGCACAAACTACCCGACCCCCAGTTTCTTTCCCTTTTCAACAAAGAGATCGGTTCCTTACAGATGTGTGTATTAGGTTGCCCCCTTTTTCCCTTTTCGACCTACAAAGCGGCTGGATAGCCAGTCTATACTACTTTCCGCCCCTCCTTTCCTCATTGAACCACGTCCTAGATTCTTGCTCCAGCCCACCGCACCCTTCTTTCCTCTTTGAACCAAGACCTAGATTCGACTACAGATCGGAAAAGATCCACATGCAGCTAGAGCAACGACGGTTTCAAAGAAACTTATACCTTAGGGTCGTCGGGATGTGGCAAGGCGTGCAGCGGGAGGCCGGATCTGCCCACACTATGTACGGCGGCGAGGAAGAAGGGTTCGGTGGCCCTCCCGCACAATCGCTGGGTGAAAGAGAACAGCGCAGCCGGCAGTGTATTGCCTCCCTCGCCGAAGGCGATAGAGTGAACGCTGCACCTCCTCCCCTTCCCATTGCGACGGGATACGGACGCCTCCTTCACTAGCTGTGAGGGGGGAGAGAGAGACAAGAGGCCAACGCAGTCTTGTTTAGATCTGGTGAAGAGAGGGTGAGAGACTATGAATATAGCAAACCCTAGCAAATGAACGTTGAGCCTCCAGCGTGTAACATATATGTAGTGCAGCGAGCGTGTGGAGAGTGCAAACCCTAGCGAACAAGCGCTGAGGCTCCTGCTTATATATATACTACTGTAGTACGGACTGAGCTCCGGTGCCTTCACTGCACCTGCTTTTGGCTGTATGACAGGTGAGCCAGCCACATTTTGGGCCCACCTGTCGTAAAACCCTAGCAAAAATTGCACCAATGTGAAAGACGATTGCGTCTCCAACACAACCAAGGTGAATTGACGAAGCATATCATCTTTGTGCGTAACAAGCAAAGAGCACTGATGGAAGATAGCTTGTTTTCCGTCGAAAATCGATCAGCTTCACCAGCCGACACAACCATGAGGCGCAACCATGAGCATCGATAGGTCATCGTGGTGATGCATCATCCATTTGGCATCAAGTTTGGGTGAGGCACCTAAGAAGTTTGACAAATCCTCACTATGGTCTGTTTCTTCTTAGTAATCAAGCTCGAGGAAGGAAGAACCATGTGGCAGAGGACAGTGAGGCGGAACAACAATGACCATCCAATTTTGTGCAGTTCCACTAAAATTGAGGAAGACATGCCCGGGTATGGAGACACGCATCGCTGTTTCCAAAAATATAAAAAAGGGTTAGCAACAACATCTCAATTGTCAATAAGAATTAATGAAAAGTACACCAACAAACAGAAGCATCATAATTATCTTGATGGGAACTAAACCAGGATACCCGAGAAAAAAAGCATTTCTTTATTTAACCAGTGATAGTACTACCACCATATGGATAATGACCGCACAACCACCATGTACTTTTTTTCAAAACAACATGTATACCTCCACCGAGGCATAAATCAGGACAACTTTTTGAGTGGCATTTCCTTTATAATAGCACTAGTAGGTGATGTTGGACCAGCCGACGAACCCTAGCTACTATGCATGGGGAGCTGGGGAGTAGTCGCATAGAAGAAAACCCGCACGCAGCGACCTGGGGAGCTGGACCGGTACAAGAAGTTATACCTCAGGTGGGCGAGATGTTGTTTAGGCGGGCAGGCGGGATCTGCCCACACAACGGCAGCGAACAAGGGCGCGGAGGATCTTCATCCGCGCCAGCGCCGGCTTCGAGAGGACGGTGCGCATCGGCTTCCTCCGTCGCCGACGGCGACAACGTCAACGCTGTACCTCCTCACCTCCCGCAGTGGACGAGATTCGTCCGGATCTGTGACCACCGGTGAGGAGAGAGATAGAGTGGACACTGTCATCTTGTTTTGATATGGAGAGGGTGAGAGAGCGAGACGCGAGAAACTCTATCAAACAAGAGGCTATAATGGAGTAAAAAATCTCTCCATAGCAGTGGTTTTAAATAGAATATGCGCGTTCCCGGAAAAAAGAAACGAAAACTGGCGGACAATTTTTTAAGGGTCTGTCTAGGACACATCTAGATGTGACATAGTTATGTCACATATAAGTTGATGTCCACTCTGTTTGTGGTCTTTTCCTAGTTTTTTTTTGTTTCTTGTTGCTACATTATATACTTGTGGGAGCTTAGATGTGATATCCTTAAATAACATCTAGATGTGAATTAGACAAACTGATTTTCTAACGTACCAAGAAAGAAAACTCGATCAAAAACACGCCCCCGCTTCCAGGTCGCGAGAGTCGTCGCGCACACACACATAGACATAGACATGCATATCTGTGTTTACGTAAAATTCCATTTCCATCTCCATCTCCAATCATATTTGTCCAACTGGCACATTATTTACGTTGTTAATTATATACGCGGCAATATTAACGTACAACATCTCTTGTTTGCGCACGTCCGGTCCTGACCAACCCGAACCCTCTTCATCACTCGCGCGTGCTTCCCGCCCGAAACGGTCAGTGTCGCATTCATGCCCGGCCAGAGCGGACGCGACCTCTCACTGGCACCGGCATTGATTGCGGCGCGCCGGCCGAGAGAGTGTCGCCCGCGCCGCTTCCGGGTGCACGCGGCTACTCCATGTTCAAAGGTCGCAATAACCGGCTACAACATGCGCGATCTCTTCCAGTAGTAAGTTCTTGGGAGTCCGTGCTACAGCTAGCTGTCCTCCCCCAACTCGTCAATCTCTTCCAGTAGTGCTAGTACTCCATGGCGCGATCCATCGACAAGCAGGCGGGTAAGTTATGATATACTACTCGGTTTGCAGTGAGTGGCATGCCGAGCGACCGTGTGGGGTCGAGCCATGGAGGAGGGTGAGACACGAACACGACAGACGTGATTTAAACGTTGGTTTTTCTCGATGGCGCGATCCAACGAAACGAAACATTGGTTTCTCTCCGTTTCCATTTTTTCTCCAGAAAAACGGAAACTTTTCCACTCCATTTTCATTCCTATTCCAAGGTTTCCCCGTTACAACATTCCATCAAATACAAAGGAAAACTAACACGCATGCTGATGCATCTCAATGATTCACAAATCATAGCCAATATTTACTTCACAACTAAAGAAAAAAGTTGTGAGAGCGTGTACGATAGAAAAACTACTGATGGGGTCACTACGACTTAAACCTTAAACCCTAAACATGATTTAATTTCCTAGCCAGGTAGAACCTGTCGAAGGAATGTGCTAGAGGGAGATTCTTTAGTGAGAATGTCAGCAACAATAGAAGCAGCACTCTTTGGTTCTCCACCTTCTGGTACCTCTTGTTCCATAGCACTTTCCATGTCGGGAAGGAAAGACGGCTGGCACCCTCGGATCATACGATGCTTTTGTGCAGTTCCACTAAAATCGACCTGAGCATCCCTGATGGCAAAGATATTGAAGAAGTGTGATTCAAATAATAGTACTGGCACTAGTTCATGAGACATAAACTCATCACAAATAGAAGCCGGTAGAAGTAGAGAAAGATCGACATGGAGATGGAGCTACAGCAGTGGAGCAAGTCGGCTCCAAAAGGAAGATGGACTACCTGGGACGTCAGGCTGTAGCTAGAAGGGCGGTTGGGACACGGCATCGGCCCATACTGCGGTGACCCCCGATTGGGACGCATCGACTGTGGGTTTTCTCCCTCGCCGATGTCGACTGCGTCTACGCAGAACATTGTTCCCTTCCCCCAGCTGCGGGATCAGGCCCGTCGTTCTATGCTTGTGAAGAGAGAAACCTAAGCAAGCAGGCTTGTAGCTTAGGCTCCTGCTAGTGTATATATAGTGGTTTTCTTTTTCTCTCCATATCAACCATTTTATATTGCGTATGTGTCATTCAAGAGTGAAATGATGGTTGCTTCTTCTGACTAACTTACGGTGTGATTTGACTGCTCCTTAGTGGCCCCTACACGTACTCCCCCTACGTGTATGCAACAGTCACACGTACACATGGATGCAAAAACGCGCGCGACGCCCTAATGCATGCATGTCCGAGCACACGACGGAACACACACGGTCACGCTCAAGTGCTCAACCTACACGTGCATGCACACACACACTCAGTCAGGGTGAGCTAGTGACCGTATGAACACCGGAAAATATATATATTGATCGTAATGAGCATATTACGAAGTCCACTGACCGTATTTTTACAAATATACAGTGACAGACAGTGTATTTATCTCGTATGAAATTAAGCCATATTAACCGGAGAGGAGGCAGCATGGACTAGCATTACTTTGTTGTGTCCTGTCAACTTGCCGAACGAGGAGAAGGTTGCAGGACGGGAGAAGCTTGCGCGCGGTGGCTCGTAGGACAAGGAGAAACTTTTGAATAATGCAAGCTCTCCCTCGCTCAGGCGGTGGACGTGCAACAGTTAATTCGGTGTCAGATTGCCAAAAGCACACACTATACTACTAGTGCTATTATTGTTCGACTTCCCGAACAGCCAAGCGCAAAGTTTACTAGTACTACTACTATAGTCCATAAAGGTATGTACTATACTAGTACTAGGAACCGGATGGAGGAGCGTCTGCACTCTTATTATAATTTTAAAATGTGATAAAGCAATCTTCAACACATTTGGTTCTCTTCGAGGGTTCTCGCATGTGATAATGGAAGTTGATTGCATGGAACACTCGCCACAATTCTCGCTTAATTCTGGCTCATATCCTGTTACAAATAGTAGCGCTCAGTAATATTTCCTCTTTTTTTGTTATTCAGCATGTAAACAGGTCAGCAAACCTTGCGGCGCATCTTCGTGCGAACCGTGCTTGCTGCACTTTGAATGTGGCCGAGAGCTAGCTTGATGAAACACCTCGCTTCCTACTTCTTTTTTTGCGGGGTACCTCGCTTCCTAGTGACCAGTGTCTTGGCTGATCGTCCTAAGAATGCTTATATATGAATAAAGCTCTCTCATATACCCGTAAAAAATATTAAGCCATATTAACCGGAAAGGAGGGAGTATGGACTAGCACTACTTTTTGGTGTGTCCCGTCAACTCGCAGAACGAGGAGAAGCTTGCAGGACAAGGTGAAGCTCGGTTACGCCTTTTGACTAATGCAACCGACCCTCGGTGGACATGCATCAGTCCATTCGGTGTCAGATTGTCAGAGGCATACACTGTAGTACCCAACATGCGGAGTACCATCATTGTTCGACTTCACGAAGGGGTGAAGAGCCAAGTGCAGTAGTACGCGTACTTGGTTTTGCACCTTCATACTACTCCACCCTCTGTCACAGTTTATAGGGCGCGCTTCATTATGATGCATTTCTCTCAATGCATTTCCACCACGAGAGAGACTTTAGACGCGTTTGGTTTAATGCTTAATTAATTAGGGCGTGGTAACCGCAATCAAGTCCACAATTTTCTCTCCATGTACTGTACTACTACGGAGTGCATGCATGTGTGTACCCGGGGTGGAAGCACTGCATGCATGTGTGTACGCATTATTCCCTCTAGTAATAGACGCCGTGCTATAACTACCAATGCTATTTTTCAGGCTGATCGCTAGTCTCCTTGGTCCCATAGATTTTTTTCTTTTTTCTGAAGCGCGCTGTATAAACAGTGACAGATGGAGTAGTATGAGCGGATTCAAAGAAGAGCGTATTGATGGTTGCTTCTTAAGAGCAACTTACAGTGGGAAAGGTGGGGCTTATGATTTGACTGCTCATTACTCACTATTAATGCGGCGCAACGACCGGGCTGAGTCTCCCATGCGGTTGTGCACTACCCCCTCGGTTCTTAAATATACTCCGGAGTATTTGTCTTTCTAGAGATTTCAACGAGTGACTACTCAAATATTTGTCGTTTTAGAGATTTCAAATGGACTGGCACATACGGATGTATATAGACATATTTTAGAGTGTAGATTCACTCATTTTGCTCCGTATGTAGTCACTTGTTGAAATCTCTGTTAATACGAATAGAATATTTAGGAACGGAGGGAGTACACATACGAAGCAAAATGAGTGAATCTACACTCTAAAATATGCCCGTTTGAAATTTGTAAAAAGACAAATATTTAGGAATGAAGGAGTATAATTTCGTGCATGGCACATGGACCCGGATGATGAAGAGGCTTCTGGCAATGCTATCAAGCTTCCATCATTTGTTTACATAATTGACGTACTATACAAATAATTTTCCAGCGACATGAAATTGTACAATGGTGTGAGCTTTCAGCTTTTGTTTCGCGTGTCTTGCCATCGATGCTCTTTTGAAAACAATAAAAAAACTAACTTCCTTGCTAATGCATGTCAATTATTAGCAGATCAGAGCTAATAATTACATCACAACCGAAGACAAAGTTGTGAGAAGGTGTTAAATTAAAATTGATCCATTCTTTCATTGGCAGCAACGTCCCCCCAGCTCTTTCTAAATCAACAAGGCATGTTGGGAAAAAAAGTAGTTGTCTGGAGCATGCAACATTTCGATCATTTTGTGCAGTTCCACTAAAATAGAGCTGAGCGTCCCTGTTCCAAAGATATCAAGTGTGATTACGATAATAGAGGACTGCTGATGAAACAATAAACACACAAATAGAAGCCAGCCACCTTTGCAGTCTCTCTTAAGACTAACTAGTTGGAGAAGATTAGGCTCGGAGTTGGATGAGGATGATAGAGCAAAACCAATCTCCCTTTGTGCAGTCGCACTAAAATGTAGAGACGTTGCCCGTGTGACATTTTAGTACAACTGCACAAAACACTCTTAAGAAAAAAGTGATTTGTGCAGTGTACCAAAAGGTCGCAATAGCAACGACGTGAAATGGATAGCCCTGTTTGCAAAAAAGAGGTAGAAAGGAAACAATTACTGGCCAATAACAGTTGATGACACATGCGGCGACAAAAAAGAAGCATATTCCTTGTCCTAAGGGAAGATAACAACATGGTTGTGTTTGTCTAAAACGGTGTGAGGACGAGAATGCAATATGGAAAGTACGCCGGACGAGCTACGTTTTGGGCAAAGAACTATGGAAGATCCACATGCAGCGACGTGGGAAAACGGGCAGTGGAGCAAGGCCGGAGGGGATACCTGGAGGTCGTCGGGATGTAACTAGGTGAGCGGCGGTGGGCGGAATCTGCAAGCAGGTGGCGTAGGCCCTGCCGCGCTGGAGCTTGGTCAGAGAGAACGGCGTGTACCGCAGATCGGGACGTGCTACCTCGGCGCCGTCGAACGGAGAAAGATGCACTTCCTCCCTTTCCCCCAGTGGACGGGATGCGGTCGGATCAGTGACCAACGGTGAGAGAGAGAGAGGCCACCGCACTCCCTTTCCCCCGGCGGACGCGAAGCGGCCGGATCAGTGACCAACGGTGAGAGAGAGAGAGAGGCCACCGCACTCCCTTTCCCCCGGCGGACGGGATGTGGCCGGATCAGTGACCAACGGTGAGAGAGAGAGGCCACCGGAGCCTTGTGTGAGATACTCTGAAGAGCGGACTACCTTTTCCTCCATAAAAATCGTTTTATATTCTGTGTACGTGCCATTGAGCGCTATAACTTTATTTAAAAATAACGCGGCAACGCGTCAAGTCGAACTTTGTTTCGTGCACGCATGGTACACGACCTCCCTAGGTAAACAATAGCTACAGGCATTCAAATTAGCACGTGGTCTGCCATTTCGTAAAGAAATGAGCTCCACCGTGTACCCGCGCGGGTGTGGCTGGGCACGAAGCGTGAGTACGTGCACGGTGCACCTATTCTCTTCTTGTATACGTACACCACCTACGTGGGGTTGTGTGAGAGAGATACAAACCTACAGAGATATAGTGTGTGGGTTCTTGAGAGTTTTTTTTGTGGGGGGGGGTCAATCAAAAAATTTAACATATGCAATGTGTGTGAAATAGAGTCCTGGATATAACATATATATAGAGGGGGTGATCCACGAGAAGAGAGTGGAGGTATCATCGGCTTGAGGTGTCCATAGAATCAAAGAGAGGGATGATGTGTGTGTGTGCGCGCGCAATCGATAAAGAGTGCCATCGAATTTGTGTGTGCCCACGTCAAAGATATAGACTGGTTGGCCTACTGGAACGTGAGATGGGACATGTGCAGTTTGTCTCTGTGACATGGATACCTACCTGCAGCGCTCGACTATCGGTGTGTGGTGTGGGAAGAGGGAGGCCCAATTAAGTATAGAGGTACAATGGCTGGTATATGTGTGGAGGAGGAGAGAGGCCTGCCTCATGTATTAAGGAGATCGATCTGCCTCATGTATTAAGGGAGATCGGTCGACATCCATGCATATGTGCAGGAGATGAATAAGGTTGGGAGAGAGACAGAGCTAGAGTGTTGGAGGGGTGGTAGTGGAGTTGCTTCTAACAAATGGTGGGATAGGCTTGCTAGACAAACGGAGGGCACGCCCGCAATATCAATAAGAGAGGAGATGGCTGCTTGTTGTCTGTGCACGTGCGTGTCAGAGACGGGTCAGGAGGCATGCATGAATGATGAGGGGGGACGATGTGGCTGTGGTAAGCAGACGTAACTACATAGGAAGATCAATCTCCCTTTGTAAGAGAAAGGAGAGACATAACTTGTGAGGTACGTCGATCGATGGGGGGGTAGTTAAAGTCAATCTAGGTATATGTTGGGAGATCGATCGGTATACATGCAAGTGTGTATTAGAAGCAAATGAGGCACGAGGAGAAGGATAGAGAGAGAGGGATGCATGTAGGAGGTGGTACGAGAGGCATACTATATCGAGGAGGAGTGTGCGAGTACGAGAACGATGAAAAGAGTGGTGGGAGTGAGGCATGGACGGTGACAAGGGAAGAGGGGAAGCTTGTGTTTGTGCTAGGCACACCTGGCTAGAGAGGCATATCGATCGATGTGTGCCGTAAACAAGGAGCTGGGGGCCTACACACACCGTGGGTGAACGACCTAAAGTGAAAAGACGAATTTGCGCGATGGAGCTAGAGAATGCTGAGGGAGGGTGAGAGGGATGCGGGCGTGTGCATGCACAAGAGAAAGTTAGCGCTAGCTACAAAGATAAGAGGGTTGTGTGGGTGTAAAAGACGAATAGAGATCATATATACTTCATTATAAAAAGCAAATTCAGATATTTGAAGAATTTATCATAGTGTTTCAAACCGACGGATGTGTGAATATATATAACGGTGATACACATGGTGTGGTTATGAACATGGTATACTACATTTAATATATTTTATCTCTACTCTTATAAAAACGGAGTTGTTGATGATGGTGTGCCTGCCATTCTGCATTATAGGCCGTTTGATTTATATCTGGCGGATAGCAAGGAAACTATGATGGTTGAAGTTGGCAACAATCATGATTGTAGATTCTTATTGAAATAGAGAAACGAATTCAAATTTAGTTCGAATTGCAGCAGTAGTATAGACATTTGGAATGCACTAAAATGTTGGTATGAGTAGGTTACATGCATTATACAGCAAGAGAAAAAATTTAATCGGACATAACATGGATTCATACTCCCTCCTTCCATCTATATAGGGCGTAATGAGGTTTTTAGGACCGCCTTTGACTATTGACAAGATTAATAGTACATGACATGCACAACGTGAAAATTATATCATTGAAAGAACCTTTCACGGACGAATTTAACGGTGTGCTTTGTGTAAGTTGCATGTCATATATCATTGCTCTAATATTTGGTCAAAGTTAGCATCGAAAAACGCATTAGGCCCTATATAGATGGAAGGAGGGAGTAGCTTTGAATAGCATTTGTATAGTAAAACGGGGCAAGACCCTCTCTTTGTGTGGTGTGAATAGTTTTATTTTTTTCGTTTTCTTTTTGGTTGAGGGAAGTGTGAATTGATTTGGTACGTACAAGTACAATATTACTACACGTTAGGCTTGTCCCTAAAATTCAACCCGCGTCTTGTTATATCCCGAAAATTCAGATATCGTGCTCCCAAAATTGGCGCCTTCACAACCCGCGCCTTGCTATCCCGAAATTACAACGCGCGCAAAAACTCCCTCCAGCTGCCAAATCCCGACACGCAAAATCCCCCTTCTAACCCCGAGCCGAAAGGGCCGCTAGTTCAAATCGGTGGGGGGTACTTTTGTAACACATCCTACATTTTGGACAAGCGCGTTCCTAAGTCATGCTTCACCCCCTCCCATCGCCCCCTTTTCGCCATTCGAAATCCCAGGCCACCATAACCTCTCCGCTCCAGCCGCGAAACCCCACCCTCCTCCGTCTGCCACGTCACCGCTGCCCAGCTGTAACGCCCACGATGCGGCTATATCTCCCACGTGTGAAGCATGACTTAGAGGCATAACCGCATTATAAGCAATGTCGCAAGAGGGGTAATCTTTACACATCCCATGTACTGAATAAGGAAAGAGATACATAGCTGGCTTACAATCGCCACTTCACACAATACATGAATATAGCAATACATCATCCAGATACAATCAAGGTCCGACTACGGAACCAAAATAAAAGAAGACTACCCCTAATGCTACAGATCCCCGATCATCCCAACTGGGCTCCACTACTGATCAACTAAAACGAAACGACACAATGAACAAGATCTTCATAGAGCTCCTCCCTGAGCTCGGTTGTGTCACCTGCACGGTATCATCGGCACCTGCAAGCTGGTTTTGGAAGTATCTGTGAGTCACGGGGACTCAGCAATCTCACACCCTCGCGATCAAGACTATTTAAGCTTATAGGTAGGGAAAAGGTATGAGGTGGAGCTGTAGCCAGCACTAGCATATATGGTGGCTAACATACACAAAAGAGAGCGAGAAGAGAAGGCAAAGGCACAGTCGAGAAACTATGATCAAGAAGTGATCCTAGAACAACCTACGTCAAGCATAACTCCAACACCGTGTTCACTTCCCGAACTCCGCCGGAAAGAGACCATCACGGTTACACACGCGGTTGATACATTTTAGTTAAGTTAAGTTTCAGGTTTTCTACAACCGGACATTAACAAATTCCCATCTGCCCATAACCGCGGGCACGGCTTTCGAAAGTTCAAAACCCTGCAGGGGTGTCCCAACTTAGCCCATCACAAGCTCTCACGGTCAACGAAGGATATTCCTTCTCCCAGGAAGACCCGATCAGGCTCGGAATCCCGGTTACAAGACATTTCGACAATGGTAAAACAAGACCAGCAAAGCCACCCAGATGTGCCGACAAATCCCGATAGGAGCTGCACATATCTCGTTCTCAGGGCACACCGGATGAGCCAGATGTTGGGTAGGCCAGCCCAGAGTTGCCCCTGGTGGCGCCGGACATCGCTCAGGTTGGACCAACGCTTAGAGAAGCACTGCCCCGGGGGGTTAAAATAAAGATGACCCTTGGGTTGGCCGACCCAAGGGAAAGAAAAGGCTAGGTGGCAAATGGTAAAACCAATGTTGGGCCTTGCTGGAGGAGTTTTATTCAAGGCGAACTGTCAAGGAGTTCCCATTATAACCCAACTGTGTAAGGAACGCAAAATCAAGGAACATAACACCGGTATGATGGAAACTAGGGCGGCAAGAGTGGAACAAAACACCAGGCATAAGGCCGAGCCTTCCACCCTTTACCAAGTATATAGATGCATTAATTAAATAAGAGATATTGTGATATCCCAACAAATATCCATGTTCCAACAAGGAACAAACTCCAATCTTCACCTGTAACTAGCAACGCTATAAGAGGGGCTGAGCAAAGCGGTAACATAACCAAACAACAGTTTGCTAGGACAAGGTGGGTTAGAGGTTTGACATGGCAATATGGGAGGCATGATAAGCAAGTGGTAGGTATCGTAGCATAGGCATAGCAAAAGAGCGAGCATCTAGCAAGCAAAGATAGAAGTGGTTTCGAGGGTATGGTCATCTTGCCTAAGATCCCGCAAGGAAGAAGAACGAGTCCATGAAGAAGACAAACGGACGTAGTCGAACGGATCCTCACAAACGCGACGTGATCGGAACTAACCCGAAGAAGCAACACCGGAAAGAAGCAAACAACATAGTAAACAACCATCACATAAATCATGGCATGATGCACAACCAACTATGATGCATGTCCGGTTTACTGAGGCATGGCATGGCAAAGTGCAACAAACAAAACTACAAATTAAGTGGAGCTCAATATGCAACGGAGTTGCATATTGAAGAAAACACCACATGACTTATTTAGTTCTCTCTCGTTTAGGTACTCAACAATATTAAATGTTGTTAACATGGCAAGAGGTGGAGCATAAGTAAACTAAACATTTAGGCAAGTTTAAATGAGGCCGGAACAACAAGCAACAATTCCGGTAAAACCTCATATGCATTTATCAATTTGGTGCAACAACAATTTTAAACATTTAAATGTTATTATTATGATGCAAATGACATGTGCAAGTTTATGCAATTTTATTAAAAGTTGATAAGAGAATTATGAAGCATTTGTCACCGTGGTGGAAAGAAAGGGCGCCACAGCGACGATAACAAAACGGTGCCATGGCAACGTTCCGGTTCCGGTAACTCGATTGAGATGCCGGTGAAAAAGATGGGGCGTGAGCGAGTTGAGCAAGATGGTGGGGTGCTCCCGACTACCGGGTTCCCACGGGTTAGTGGCATGGAAATGAGTGACAAAACGGACACGGTGCAGACAAAGGGGGCATCTCATCCGACATGCATTCATTCGTTCACGGGCGTCGTCTCGGGGTTATACCTTCAAGGCGAGACTTTTTGGAACGGATCAAGTTCGTAGCAGAAGTAGACGTTCTCGCCACGTTTGTAGTGGTAGTAGTTGTACTCATGCCGTAGTGGAAGTAGTGGTTCACGTTGATGGTAGTGGCACATAGCAATCGTGGACGAACTTGGAGGGTCATCGTTAGTCGTTCACGGGTCTTCGGCAATGGTTGTGGTACATGTTCTGTAGAAGTACGGACGGCAGTAGGAGTACATGTTTATCGTTGCACAGGTTTCCATAGATGTTCGGGGTCACGGCGAGGAACTTGATGCATCGCTGAACTTGGCGTCCGAGGAATCCCGCGTAGCCATACACGAGTCGTAGTCGAACTTGACGGTTCCGTTACACGATTATTTGGAGACGATAATGGTGTACGGGTCTTTTGGCCCTGATAGCCGTACACACATCCGAAGAGGAAACTCGACGTTCCGATGCGGTGTAGGGGTACATGCTGATGGTCGTCGTGGTACTTGGCGTTTCGTTCAACACTCTTTCGAGCATCCGTGTGATCTTGTCGATGGTGTACTTGGCGATTTCCAAAGCGACTTTGACGCATCCATTCATAGAGATACTTGGCGGTTTCGTTCAGTCGGTCTTGCCGGTCTCGGTAACGTAGTTGTACAATAGCATCATCGAACTTGTCAAACCCAAACTCTTGGAGGACCGTCGTGGTACTTGGTGTTTCGTGTAACTGGCGTCCTTTTGACCTTGAGAGAGAAGAAACAGCACGCCCACAGCGCCCGATGGGGATGGTCCTGCAGCAACAGGAGGTCGATGGCCGAGCAATAGCAAGACGAAGAGCTCGACGGCCTGGACTCACCGGTCGGAATGATGAAGGGGTCACTGGGTGGCGCAGGGACGAAGCAGCATCGAACGGTGAGGTGGATGTGCTGCCGGTGCCCCGCGGAGGCAGCAAGGCCAGGGAGGCGCAGCAGCGAAGCACGGCTCGCGAGCAGAGGAGGAAATCATGGCGATGGTCATGGTCTCCGGCGGTGACCGGACGCGAGGAGGCACTGTCTCGGGCGACGAGGTAGCTCGAGGAGGACCTCGGGAAGGGAGGTGCACGGCCGGAGGGAGGAGGAGCAGCGGACGACAAGAGGAGCCGAGCGCACGGGAGGCCGGTCCGGGCGCCATGGCGAGACGGCGACGCAGAGGCGCGAGGCGAGCAGCTGGAGCGACAGCTGACGGAGGCGCGACGAGGTGGAGGTGGAAGAGGCGCTCGGCGGGTCGAGGTTGAGCTCGCGCGCGAGGGCAGAGTGTGAGGGCGCGGGGCTCCTCCCTGGTGCGTGAGGAAGAGAGCGAGAGGAGGGGGGTTTCGAGCAGAAAGCTGGAGGGAGATGGGGATCGAGGAGATGGCTCCTGGCGGCGGTGAGGGAACGAGGGAAAGAGGGAGTAGCAATGCGGGAGGGGTTAGGGTAAGCAGCGGGGCTGATTGGGCCTGGCCTTGGGCCGGCGCGTGAGGGAGGGAGGCCCAGCTGGGCTAGAATGGCTGCTGGGCCTCTTCTCTCTCTCTCAGAAATAACTTATTTTCTTTTAGCAAAAGAAAGAAAGAAAGAAAAGAGAGAGACATGAAAGATTAGGGAAGGAACCTAGGCAACAGATAATTTTCTTGAGGTCGCAAAAATGTGCTTGTTCCGAGAAAAATAGAAAAGGCCAAGATTGAGATATTTAAATTCAAACTCATTTGATTTAAATTCAAATGATTTGAATAGGAAGTGAGGGTTGGGAAGGTCCAAAATGTTCGGATTTTTGGTGGAGCTCCGAAATATGATGAATGAATTTATGGACAAAGTTTGAGGTCAAGATGTGAGATAACAAAGGCCTGGGGAATTACTTGCAAGTGTGTTTTGGTGATTCCAAATTAATAGAATATTTATAATAGCTCCCTAAATATTAGGAGGATATGTTATAAAGAGAAGTCACTCTTTCCTCGATTTAAATGGATTGAAGATCCACACAATTTATTTAGTTGAGATGCAAAAGATTTATGACATGATAGCATGATGACATGATGCAAAGCAAAAATAAAAGGAGCAAGCAAAAATGAAACACACGGAAAAACCCGGAACCTATGGAAGTCTTCTCGAGCATCGGCTTGGGGCGTTACACCAGCCGGAGCCTCTTCCCCGACGACGTCGTCCATCACAACAGCTCGACGTTCCTCGTCCACCTCCCCGGATGAGGATCCGTCGTCCATCTCGCCGTCCCGCCGGTTCAGCCGCCCCATCCTCCACCTCCAAGGAGCTGCTTCGACGATCGCCTCGTCTATCGCGGCTGCTCCATTCCCACAGCGCCGCCTTAACCTGCTCCACCGGAACCGCAACATCCTCACCGACTCCTCGGACGAAGCCAAAGCCTACTCGGCACCACCAAAGAGGTTGTACACTCATCGCATTGCACCTTCTCCTTAACTCGACCTCCCGGCGCCGACGGTGCTCCATCCCGCACCCCCATGGAGCGGCTACCTTGAAGTCGGCGCCGCGGGCGACATCTCCATGGCGGCTCTCCCCCAGTGCGAGGCCCCTTTGGCGGCGGTGTCCATACCAGCGGATGTGCTGCTGCTGCTCCAGCTCTTGCTCGATCGCTCGTTCGCCCAGCTGTTGCTGCTGCTCCCCCCTCGCTCGTGCTGCTGCTCTGCTCCAATTAAGCCACACTTCATTCGACTGAATCAAATTTTGGGTCAGTCGATTTTCAGGGGTTGGGGGGGCTCGCCAGAGTTAAGGAAGAACCACCCGCAGCGGGGACGGGGGCTCGCCGGAGAGGTACCCCACTATCTATCTTAGGGTTCAGGGTGGGGGCGGGGGGCCTAGAGGGCTGGCTGGGGCGGCGGTGGCGAGTTGTTTTGGGGTGGCGAGGCGGCGCTGGGGCCGGCGGTTCGGCCGGTGGTGGCCGGCGGCTCAAGGGGGTGCAGGTTGAAGATGAATTGCATGCCCTCCCTAAACTACATGTCAAGTGCCTCTCTGCTACCATTGCGTTCAGTTTCGACAGTAGCATTCAGATTCCGCAGTAAATTTCAGTTTCGACAGTTAAGTTCAGAGTCAACAGTTTTTACCTCATCTGTTGTAGTCAGGTGGTTTTTGGTGATATTAATTTTACATCCATTTTACATCATCTATTGGAGATGCTATTAGAATCCCACTTGAGATTGACAATGTCTGTCTTGTGCTGCTTCAGCATTGACATCTTACGGCTCACCAGAACTGCTCCAACGACAGAAGATCCATCACAACAGAGCAGTGCCCTGGACGCCGTTTACAGATTCCTCAGATCTTCCTCCACACCTCCGTCAGCCACCTCTGCCTCAACTGCTTCAGCGACCAACCCAATGATGCTGAGGTCGACACGGCTACGGCAAAGAGGTTGTACACTTGTTGCATCACTTATTACTATACATTCATGTCGATCCATTAGGGCTATTTTGGTTCAACGGAAAAACATCGATCTACTGGTTGTTACCATCACTCTAAATTTCTGCATGCTCTCGTTACATAATCTCACCATATTTTTTTCATATACATGTCAGATATTGTACACAGTCATGCTGAACATGTAGAGAAAAAGAGAAGAGTTTTACGCGGTAATACAATGTCATGCAGACATCGCTCCATGGTGGGTTCAATGGCAAACCCTCCCCACCCCTCTCCAGATTGTAATCCAGAGGAAGATATCTATTCTGAGACGGATTCGGACGCTGCTGACCACTCCTATTTACCCCCCAAGGTGTTTGCTCTACCTTGGCATGATGATGTTAGTCATATCATGCATATGTTGCCTTGCAGTGCCTACTTTTGACATCATATATCTCATCTGCTTAGTTTAGACATGTTCTGTAATGCCACCTGTTTAGTTTCTATATCATATATGGGAATTATGCAGTCTCATGTCTTTTAGCTAGCCATAATATATGTGAAATGTGCAATGTCATCCTGTTTAACCAGGCATCATATATTTGAATGATATCTTGCCCATCCTTTTCTTCATTACATTTCCATTTGTCGACAATGTTTGTACATTAAACTACTCTTCCTGTGAATCAGCCATTTGGGTGGGAGATGGAAAAATCTGGAGTGAAAACAAGGCCTTCAGAGCAGACAGTGCTACCTGTCGAAGCAGATCTCTTGTTGGGTCCCGATAGCTCCTCAGAGATGGATTCAGAGACAGATGGCCAGTCATATTCCCCCACTGAGGTGTATGCTCTAACTTGGCACGGTTATACTGCTCATATCATGCATACGGTGTCTTGCATTGCATAGTTTAGACATCATATACACAATATTCAACACCATGTTCTTAGTTCAGACATCATATCGAATGCCCTCTGTTTAGCATATAAATCACATATGTGAATTAAATGATGCGATCCTGATTACTTAGATAACATGTAGGTGAATTATGTCATGTGATCATGTTTAGTTATTCATCATATCTTTCAATTATTTATGCTATGCTATCCACTTTAGATAGACATCATATATGTGAAATTATGTCATGCTATCTATTTTAGTTAAACAATATACATGTCAACTATTTCATGCCCTCTTTTTTCCACACTATCTATTGCATCTGTCTCTCATACAATGTCTGTACATTCAACTATGTTTCCTGTTTATCAGCCATTTGAATTGGAGCGGGTGATGCCAGTATCTAGCGGACTAAAAACACGGTCTTCAAATAAAACAGTGCTACCTCTTGGTGGAGATAGCACCCCGGTTGTACATGCACAAGAACCAGCCCTACCACACATAACCCAAACTCTCACAGATTGTACCCCTACTACGATGGACAGAGAACCAGCTTCACCCAATCTAACCCCAGCCGATAGTAACCCAGTTCCTGTTGACACAGCACCATCTCCACCACAGAGCTCACAAACAAGAGCAGTTAGTAAGGCAGCTCCAGTGCCCAAAGGGACAGTACTATCACGGCGAACCCCAACTCCACCAGTTAGTACGCCTATTCCTGTGGAGGAAGTACAACCAGCTAGTCGTAGTTTAGCATTTATCACATTTGATGTTGTTAAATCGTATGTGCGTATCTTCCCATCTTGGAAATATTATACTGAAGATGAAGGAAAATGCCAGTTGCAGGTGTTTGTCCAGGAGTTATGTGTAAGTAATGTTATTCCTGGCAATTACTTTGCTTCGTCCCATACATCCTACCTCCATGATGGTTATAATACAGCAAATTTTCCCATTTTTCTCTATAGAGAAGGACCGATTTGGAAACTCAGGATGAGGTAACCTGTGCTAATACCTCTGCTATCTTCAAGAATGCTTGGTGGCAGTATCGGAATTACCTGAAGAAAACGTACTTCACCGGCAAAGAAACTCATCAAATTCCCTTTCGTTCTCCTGAGACACATTTACTAGACGATGACTGGGAACGCCTTGTTCTGTACTGGTTCCGAACCAAGAATGTGGTAAGGTCTATGAGCTCATTTTCTATTTTTAAGTATTATATTCTTACGTCTTACTGTACTTTGTTCATGTAGAACAAGTGCCTAAACCTGAAGAACAACTGTTCTAATTTAAGATTCCATTGCTACCATAGGACATAGATATATGTTTGTTTGATGCTTTTAGTATGTACTAGTACTTGGCAATAGAAAACTTGGTAGTTTAATCCTGCCCACCTTACTAATGAACTGGTTCACTGAAATGAGTTTCATATACTAGTACATGCTAAACTTGTTATGTGTCTGCTTGTTTCTTCTTTTAGAATGCTGACAGAATATTGGGGAAGAGTGCCTTATTAAGCAACGGTAAAGGAAGTAATGCAGATAAGGTTCAGGATAGTGACACATCCTGTCTTGGTTTAGTGTTGGAGTTACTGGCCACTACCGCTTGCATAAGCTATTCAAACTCACTGTCTGAATCAGTTCGGTTCCTTGAGTCTCAACTACAAGCTGAAAGACATCGATCAGCTGTGCTGCGACAAGAAGCGGAAGGACTGTGGAAGTCCCTGGAGCATTTAGATGCATACTTTCTGGTGCAACATCAAGCATTGGAGGATTTTAGCGCCAAACAGGACAAAGCTAATCAGCTTGCTAAGCTTATTGCCAGCATGGTGGATACCCAGGATAACGTTTCTTGAGCTCTTCTGAAATTGTTTCAGTTATGCTCTTGTTTTGCTGCTGCGTTTATTTGCACTGGTGGCCAATTTTGACGGCCAGTGTATATGATATGCTGCTTTGTTCCCTATATTTGCACTGGTGGCGAACTTTGATGCCTAGTGGATGTAATATGTGTAATAGCCGTGATAGCCTAGCGTTAGTTGCTTGCTTATTTATTTCCTTGTTGTCTTGTTTATTTGTTTGCTTGTAGTCATTGCAGTTCTTTTTCCGCGGTTAACTAGTGGCTGCAATAACCTATTTTTTAAAACTAGGCCACAATAACCATGGGCTAATATTTACTGTAGTGACACTGGGCCTCCTACGGGCCATAGAAACAGTAGGCCTTCTACGGGCCGTAGAAACAATGGGCCTTCTACGGGCCGTATCATCAATGGGCCTTATACGGGCCGTATGATCGATTGGCCAAACATGGGCCAATAACATGTCGCATTATGGCCGTAAATGGGCTAGAGTTGGAATCGTCCGTTCATGGGCCAACCGTAACGGGCCATCGTTAATAGGCCGTATTTGATGACGCTATGAAAACGGCCCAACGTATTAACGGACCACAAACGGGTCGACTGTAACCACGGGTTGAATTTGGCCCACAAGCAGAAAATGACAGTAACGGGCCGTAAGTAAATGAATGCTGGAAATGAGCCCAAGAATAAATGGGCTCTGAGAAGGCCGAAAGATAACATGGGCTGGAAACGGCCCAATGGAATAACGGGCCGTTAATGGGTATAAAGTGATACACTGTTCATTACGGGCCAGTTTCGCCATGGGTCGTTAATGGGTGTAAAGTGATACACTGTTCATTACGGGCCAGTTTCACCACGGGCCGTTAATAGGCCAAGAGTTACATAGGGCCTCATATGGGCCGAAAGACATCATGGGCCAGAAGTGAAAACGGGCTGGAATCATATTGGATGGCCCAGTTGACGCTACTGGGCCTAATTCGGATAGGGCGTAACGGGCCTTGGGTTAGCGGGCTGTAAATGGGCTATATGCGAACAGGCCGTTAACAGGCTTTCCATGGGCCGGCCCGCCACCTTTTGACCAAGTCAAACGGGCCGGCCTTTTCACAGGAATGGGCCTCTGTTGGGCCGTGCCACGTGTCGACGTATCATAGGCACCTATCTAACCCACTGATGAGCTGACACGTGTTTTGTCCGGCCAATAAGAATTTTACACGTGGAAATTTCCCATTGGTCGGGGCTGATAACGGGTTATCGGATCCAAAACCCGACCCGATAGCTTAACGGCGTTCCATTACAGTGGATGCCACGTGTCGGTCACCCTTGACGAAAGCACTTCTGTGACGCGCGATTTATCGTCATGGAAGTGGACACTTCCGTGATGATAATTTTGGTAATGTCATGGAACACTTCTACGACAGCACAGGTATGACTATCTTGATTCTGTCATAAATTTGTCATGGATGTACATGCATGACAAAAAATGCGACCTACTGTGACAAACACGTATCATCACGGAAGTGTATTTTTTTTGTAGTGCAAGTTTCAACACTTAGCTTTCAGTCGTCATCTCTGAGGCTGCCAGACAAATTCGCAATGGTGTTCGACTACCATCGACGCCGAGAACTGTTGCTGCTGGACGCAGGACCCCTGCGTCACTTGTGGGACGTGGATGTAGTGTTCGACACCGACGACCACATGTATCTCGCACCGAAGATACTTGCTATTTAGGGTTCCATCGACACCGAGGAACCCCTAACCCGCTCGTCCCCGGGAGCCCTCGGGTATGGCAACCCACTAGCTCCACCATCTATCCCCTCGGCAACCCTCTTCCTTTTTCCCCTTTTCCTCTTCTTCTACTTATTCTTCTTTCCCCTCCCACCTCCTCCTCCTCCTCCTCTTCCTCTTCTTCTTCTTCTTCTTCTTCTTCTTCTTCTTCTTCTTCTTCTTTTTTCTTCTCCCTCCTCCTCTTCATCCCTCCTCCTCCTTCTACTCTTCTTCTTCTTCTAAACTAAAACTAAAACTAATCTAAAATAAACTAAACTAAAACTAACTAAAACTAAACTAAAACTAAAACTAAACTGAAACTAAAACTAAAATAGAAACTAAACTAAAAGAAACTAAAAAAACTAAACAAAAAAGGGGGAAGAACTCACCTGCAGGGGATCGCTGGTGGAGGAGGCGCGGGGCGGCCAATGGATGGGCCGCTAGAGGAGGTGGCGGCCTGGTGGAGGGGGAGGCCGGACAGCCGCGGCGGGATGGGCGGGGGACAACACACGGAAGGGGGCGGGGCGGCTGGGCAAGGGGGCGGCGGCGGGCGGCGGCGACTGGGCGAGGGGGCGGCGGCGGTGCGGTGGAGGTCGGGGTGCCGCAGGGGATGGGTGCGGGGCGACGGGGCAAGGGGGCGGCGGCGGGTCGTCGGGGAGAGAGACGAGAGAAACACACACACATACACACACACACACAGAGAGAGAGAGAGGGCGGCTGGGGTGGGGCTCGACCTGTTAGTTAGGTCAACTCTTTGCCGCCCGCCATCCTTTGTCGTCTGCTAGCAGACGACGAAGACGGGGTCCGTTAGGTTTTTTCTATGCAGCTCGTTAGTGGGGCCCACCTCTCTCTTTGCCGTTCGCCAGCTGACGGCAAAGATTCTTTGTCGTCCGCCAGCTGACGGCAAAGATTCTTTGCCGTCCATTTTCTGTAAGCGGACGACAACGACCTTCTTTGTCGTCAGCCAGCAGACGGCAAAGAAAAGGCAGACGGCAAATAAGCTAATTCCAGTAGTGGATGTACATACGAACGGAAACGTTTAGCGGGGACTGACTGTGTGGGATGTACTTGCGACCGGAAACAATTTCGCCGTATAATTGTATTTTTATCTCTACTGTACGTATTTCCGTATTTGAGCGCTCGTCGGTCGCACACGACCTCATTTTGCCGAGCGTGTGTGCTAGGATGGCATATCCCCGACGGTTTCTGCGTTGTGTGGGAAGGACCCCCCTATCGCCCACACTCACTTGGCGACGGTTCCAAATGTCGTCGTGGAAAGGGGTTAAAAACCGTTTGTATAGGACCAACGCGTACCAGTGTAGTGTTTGGGCTCATTTAATGCTTTTGTCCTAATCCGGCAGAGTTAGGTATGATAGCACTGTAACAACTATTCACCCTATGTAATTACCATTTTGCCATTATGGTGACCCCTTAGTCTATATAAGGAGGTCCATGGCTACGTTTACAAAGGTCGAAACACTGCTCAATTGCACTACGTAGCTACACTTCCCATGCACCTTGCCGGCAAGCTGCGCTCTCTTGTAATCTGAGCACAAACACATCCAATACACTAAAGCATGAGTAGGATTTTACGCCTCACGGCGACCCGAACCTGGGTAAACTCAGTGTGTGATTGCTGGATCTGCTCTTTGTGCTCGTCTATCCCCACAGCTGAATCACGAAGGGGTCTTTACTAGTCCCATAGATTTTTGTACCTCGACAGATTACAATGGGGGAGATGAGTTGCTACTGGGAGTGTAGGTGTACTGGTGTAGATGGGAATGAGAGCCCCGTAGCCCTCCCCTGAAGGAAATATGCCCTAGAGGCAATAATAAAGTTATTATGTATTTCCTTATATCATGATAAATGTTTATTATTCATGCTAGAATTGTATTAACCGGAAACATAATACATGTGTTAATACATAGACAAACAAAGTGTCACTAGTATGCCTCTACTTGACTAGCTCGTTGATCAAAGATGGTTATATTTCCTAACCATAGACATGAGTTGTCATTTGATTAACGGGATCACATCATTAGGAGAATGATGTGATTGACTTGACCCATTCCGTTAGCTTAGCACTTGAACATTTATTTTGTTGCCATTGCTTTCTTCATGACTTATACATGTTCCTATGACTATGAGATTATGCAACTCCCGTTTACCGGAGGAACACTTTGTGTGCTACTAGACGTCACAACGTAACTGGGTGATTATAAAGGTGCTCTACAAGTGTCTCTGAAGGTACTTGTTGGGTTGGCGTATTTCGAGATTAGGATTTGTCACTCCGATTGTCGGAGAGGTATCTCTGGGCCCTCTCGGTAATGCACATCACTTAAGCCTTGCAAGCATTGCAACTAATGAGTTAGTTGCGGGATGATGTGTTACGGAACGAGTAAAGAGACTTGCCGATAACGAGATTGAACTAGGTATTGAGATACCGACGATCGAATCTCGGGAAAGTAACATACCGATTACAAAGGGAACAACGTATGTTGTTATGCGGTTTGACTGATAAAGATCTTCGTAGAATATGTAGGAGCCAATATGAGCATCCAGGTTCCGCTATTGGTTATTAACAGGAGACGTGTCTCGGTCATGTCTACATAGTTCTCGAACCCGTAGGGTCCGCACGCTTAAAGTTCGATGACGGTTATATTATGAGTTTATGTGTTTTGATGTACCGAAGGAGTTCGGGGTCCCGGATGAGATCGGGGACATGACGAGGAGTCTCGAAATGGTCGAGACGTAAAGATCGATATATTGGACGACTATATTCGGACATCGGAAAGGTTTTGAGTGATTCGGGTATTTTCGGGAGTACCGGGGAGTTACGGGAATTCCTATTGGGCCTTAATGGGCCATACGGGAAAGGAGAGAAAGGCCCCAAAGGGTGGCCGCACCACTCCCGATGGGCTGGTCCGAATTGGACTAGGGAGGGGGCGCCCCCTTCCTTCCTTCTCCTTTTCCCTTCCCTTTCCTTCCCTCCTACTCCTACTACATGGAAGGGCTCCTAGTTCTACCAGGAAAAAGGGAATCCTACTCCTGGTGGGAGTAGGACTTCCCTAGGGCGCGCCATAGAGAGGGCCGGCCCTCTCCCTCCTCCACTCCTTTATATACGGGGGCAGGGGCACCCCAAAGACACAACAATTGATCTCTTGATCTCTTAGCCGTGTGCGGTGCCCCCCTCCACCATAATCTACCTCGGTCATATCATAGCGGTGCTTAGGCGAAGCCCTGCGTCCGTAGAACATCATCATCGTCACCATGCCGTCGTGCTGACGGAACTCTCCCTCAAAGCTCGGCTGGATCGGAGTTCGAGGGACGTCATCGAGTTGAACGTGTGCAGAACTCGGAGGTGCCGTGCGTTCGGTACTTGATCGATCGGATCGTGAAGACGTACGACTACATCAACCGCGTTGTGCTAACGCTTCCGCTTTCAGTTTACGAGAGTACGTGGACAACACTCTCCCCTCTCGTTGCTATGCATCACCATGATCTTGCGTGTGCGTAGGAAATTTTTGAAATTACTACGTTCCCCAACAGTGGCATCCGAGCCAGGTTTTATGCGTTAATGTAATATGCACGAGTAGAACACAAGTGAGTTGTGGGCGATATTAGTCAGACTGCGTACCAGCATGTCATACTTTGGTTCGGCGGTATTGTTGGATAAAGCGGCCCGGACCGACATTACGCGTACGCTTACGCGAGACTGGTTTTACCGCCGTGCTATGCACACAGGTGACTAGCGGGTGTCAGTTTCTCCAACTTTAGTTGAACCAAGTGTGTCTACACCCGGTCCTTGAGAAGGTTAAAACAGGCACTAACTTGACAAACTATCGTTGTGGTTTTGATGCGTAGATAAGAATGGTTGTTTCTCAGGCCGTAGCAGCCTCGTAAAAACTTGCAACAACAAAGTAGAGGATGTCTAACTTGTTTTTGCAGGGCATGTTGTGATGTGATATGGTCAAGACGTGATGAGATATAAGTTGTTGTATAAGATGATTATGTTTTGTTGAAGTTATCGGCAACTGGCAGAATCCTTATGGTTGTATCTTTATTGCATAAGATGCAAGCGCCAAATAATTGCTTTACTTTATTGCTATGCGATAGCAATAGTTGCAAGAGCAATAGTTGGCGAGACGACCATGTGATGACACATTGATATAGATCAAGATGATGGAGATCATGGTGTCATGCCGGTGACGATGGAAATCATGACGATGCTTTGGAGATGGAGATCAAAGGCACAAGATGATGATGGCCATATCATGTCACATATTTTGATTGCATGTGATGTTTATCTTTTATACATCTTATTTTGCTTAGTTCGACAGTAGCTTTATAAGATGACCTCTCACTAATTATCAAGGTACAAGTGTTCTCCCTGAGTATGCACCATTGCGAAAGTTCTTTGTGCTGAGACACCACGTGATGATCAGGTGTGATAGGCTCTACGTTCAAATACAACGGGTGCAAAACAGTTGCACATGCGGAATACTCAGGTTAAACTTGATGAGCCTAGCATATAATAGATATGGCCTCGGAACACTGAGACCGAAAGGTCGAGCGTGAATCATATAGTAGATATGATCAACATAGTGATGTTCACCATTGAAACTACTCCATCTCACGTGATGATCGGACATGGTTTAGTTGATATGGATCACGTGATCACTTAGAGGATTAGAGGGATGTATATCTAAGTGGGAGTTCTTAAGTAATATGATTAATTGAACTTAAATTTATCATGAACTTAGTCCTGGTAGTATTAGCATATCTATGTTGTAGATCAATAGCTCGCATTTAGCTCCCCTGTTTTATTTTTGATATGTTCCTAGAGAAAACTAAGTTGAAAGATGTTAGTAGAAATGATGCGGATTGGATCCATGATCTGAGGTTTATCCTCATTGCCGCACAGAAGAATTATGTCCTTGATGCACCGCTAGGTGACAAACCTATTGCAGGAGCAGATGCAGATGTTATGAACGTTTGGCTAGCTCAATATGATGACTACTTGATAGTTTAGTGCACCATGCTTAAACGGCTTAGAATCGGGACTTCAAAGACGTTTTGAACGTCATGGACCATATGAGATGTTCCAGGAGTTGAAGTTAATATTTCAAGTAAATACCCGAGTTGAGAGATATGAAGTCTCCAACAAGTTATATAGCTAAAAGATGGAGGAGAATAGCTCAAGCAGTGAGCATGTGTTCAGATTGTCTAGGTACTACAATCGCTTGAATCAAGTGGGAATTAATCTTCTAGATAAAATAGTGATTGACAGAATTCTCTAAGTCACCATCACCGAGTTAGTAGAACTTCGTGATGAACTATAGTATGCAAGGGATGACGAAAACGATTCCCAAGCTTTTCATGATGATGAAATTGATGAAGGTAAAAATCAAGAAAGAGCATCAAGTGTTGATGATTAACAAGACCACTAGTTTCAAGAAAAGGGCAAAGGGAAATAAAGGGAACTTCAAGAAGAACGGCAAGCAAGTTGCTGCTCAAGTGAAGAAGCCCAAGTCTGGACCTAAGTCTGAGACTAAGTGCTTCTACTGCAAAGGGACTGGTCACTGGAAGCGGAACTGCCCCAAGTATTTGGCGGATAAGAAGGATGGCAAAGTGAACAATGCTATATTTGATATACATGTTATTGATGTGTACTTTACTAGTGTTTATTGCAACCCCTCGGTATTTTAAACTGGTTCAGTTGCTAAGAGTAGTAACTCAAAACGGGAGTTGCAGAATGAAAAGAGACTAGTTAAGGGTGAAGTGACGATGTGTGTTGGAAGTGGTTCCAAGATTGATATGATCATCATCGCACACTCCCTATACTTTCGGGATTAGTGTTAAACCTAAATAAATGTTATTTGATGTTTGCATTGAGCATGAATATGATTTGATCATGTTTATTGCAAAACGGTCATTCATTTAAGTTAGAGAATAATTGTTGTTCTGTTTACATGAATAAAACCTTCTATGGTCATAAACCCAATGAAAATGGTTCGTTGGATCTCGATCGTAGTGATACACATATTCATAATATTGAAGCCAAAAGGTGCAAAGTTAATAATGATAGTGCAACTTATTTGTGGCACTGCCGTTTAGGTCATATTGGTGTAAAGCGCATGAAGAAACTCCATGCTGATGGGCTTTTGGAATCACTTGATTATGAATCATTTTGATGCTTGCGAACCATGCCTCATGGGCAAGATGACTAAGACTCCGTTCTCCGGAACAATGGAGCGAGCAACTGACTTATTGGAAATAATACATACGATGTATGCAGTCCGATGAGTGTTGAGGCTCGCGGCGAGTATCGTTATTTTCTGACCTTCACAGATGATTTGAATAGACATGGGTATATCTACTTGATGAAACATAAGTCTGAAACATTTGAAAAGTTCAAAGAACTTCAGAGTGAAGTGGAAAATCATCGTGACAAGAAAATAAAGTTTCTACGATCTGATCGCAGACACAAATATTTGAGTTACGAGTTTGGTCTTCAATTAAAACAATGTGGAATAGTTTCACAAAATCGTGCCACCTGGAACACCACAGCATAATGGTGTGTCCGAACGTCATAACCGTACTATTATTGGATATAGTGCAATCTATGATGTTTCTTACCGATTAACCACTATAGTTTTGAGGTTATGCATTAGAGACAGCTACATTCACGTTAAATAGGGCACCATCTAAATCCGTTGAGACGACACCGTATGAACTATGGTTTGGCAAGAAACCTAAGCTGTCATTTCTTAAAGTTTGAAGTTGCAATGCTTATGTGAAAAAGTTTCAACCTGATAAGCTCAAACCCAAATCAGAGAAGTGCGTCTTCATAGGATACCCAAAATAAAATGTTGGGTACACCTTCTATCACAGATCCGAAGGCAAGATATTCATTGCTGAGAATGGATCCTTTCTAGAGAAGGAGTTTCTCTCAAAAGAAGTGAATGGGAGGAAAGTAGAACTTGATGAGGTAATTGTACCTGCTCCCTTATTGGAAAGTAGTTCATCACAGAAATCTGTTCCTGTGACTACTACACCAATTAGTGAGGAAGCTAATGATGATGATCATGTAACTTCAGATCAAGTTACTACCGAACCTCGTAGGTAAACCAGAGTGAGATCCGCACCAGAGTGGTACGGTAATCCTGTTCTGGAGGTCATGTTACTTGACCATGACGAACCTACGAACTATGAGGAAGCGATGATGAGCCCAGATTCCGCGAAATGGCTTGAGGCCATGAAATCTGAGATGAGATCCATGTATAAGAACAAAGTATGGACTTTGATTGACTTGCCCAAAGATCGGCGAGCCATTGAAATTTTCAAGAGGAAGACGGCCGCTGATAGTAGTGTTACTATCTACAAAGCTAGAATTGTCGCAAAAAGGTTTTCGACAAGTTCAAGGTGTTGACTACAATGAGAGTTTCTCACTCGTATCTATGCTTAAGTCTGTCCGAATCATGTTAGCAATTGCCACATTTTATGAAATCTAGCAAATGGATAAACAAAACTACATTCCTTAATGGATTTATTAAAGAAGAGTTGTATATGATGCAACAAGAAAGTTTTGTCAATCCTAAAGGTGCTAACAAAATATGCAAACTCCAGCGATCCATCTATGGACTGGTGCAAGCATCTCGGAGTTGGAATATATGCTTTGATAAGTTGATCAAAGCATATAGTTTTATACAGACTTGTGGTAAAGCCTGTATTTACAAGAAAGTGAGTGGGAGCACTACAACATTTCTGATAAGTATATGTGAATGACATATTGTTGATCAGAGATAATGTAGAATTATTCTGCAAAGCATAAAGGAGTGTTTGAAAGGAGTTTTTCAAAGAAAGACCTCGGTGAAGCTGCTTACATATTGAGCATCAAGATCTATAGAGATAGATCAAGACGCGTGATAAGTTTTTCAATGAGTACATACCTTGACAAGATTTTGAAGTAGTTCAAAATGGAACAGTCAAAGAAAGAGTTCTTGCCTGTGTTACAAGGTGTGAAACTGAGTAAGACTCAAAGCCCGACCACGGCAGAAGATAGAAAGAGAATGAAAGTCATTCCCTATGCCTTGGCCATAGGTTCTATAAAATATGCCATGCTGTGTACCAGATCTATTGTATACCCTACACTGTTTTTGGCAAGGGGTACAATAGTGATCTAGGAGTAGATCACTAGACAACGGTCAAAATTATCCTTAGTGGAATAAGGATATGTTTCTCGATTATGGAGGTGATAAAAAGGTTCGTCGTAAAGGGTTACGTCGATGCAAATTTTGACACTGATCCATATGACTCTAAATCTCAATATGGATACATATTGAAAGTGGGAGCAATTAGCTAGAGTAGCTCCGTGCAGAGCATTGTTGACATCGAAATTTGCAAAATACTTACGGATCTGAATGTGGCAGACCCGTTGACTAAACTTCTCTCACAAGCAAAACATGATCACACCTTAGTACTCTTTGGGTGTTAATCACATAGCGATGTGAACTAGATTATTGACTCTAGTAAACCCTTTGGGTGTTGGTCACATGTTGATGTGAACTATGGGTGTTAATCACATGGTGATGTGAACTATTGGTATTAAATCACATGGCGATGTGAACTAGATTATTGACTCTAGTGCAAGTGGGAGACTGAAGGAAATATGCCCTAGAGGCAATAATAAAGTTATTATTTATTTCCTTATATCATGATAAATGTTTATTATTCATGCTAGAATGGTATTAACCATAAACATAATACATGTGTGAATACATAGACAAACAGAGTGTCACTAGTATGCCTCTACTTGACTAGCTCGTTGATCAAAGAGGGTTATGTTTCCTAACCATAGACATGAGTTGTCATTTGATTAACGGGATCACATCATTAGGAGAATGATGTGATTGACTTGACCCATTCCATTAGCTTAGCACTTGATCGTCTAGTTTGTTGCTATTGCTTTCTTCATGACTTATACATGTTCCTATGACTATGAGATTATGCAACTCCCGTTTACCGGAGGAACACTTTGTGTGCTACCAAACGTCACAACGTAACTGGGTGATTATAAAGGTGCTCTACAAGTGTCTCCGAAGGTACTTGTTGGGTTGGCGTATTTCGAGATTAGGATTTGTCACTCCGATTGTCGGAGAGGTATCTCTGGGCCCTCTCGGTAATGCACATCACTTAAGCCTTGCAAGCATTGCAACTAATGAGTTAGTTGCGGGATGATGTGTTACGAAACGAGTAAAGAGACTTGCCGATAACGAGATTGAACTAGGTATTGAGATACCGACGATCGAATCTCGGGCAAGTAACATACCGATGACAAAGGAAACAACGTATGTTGTTATGCGGTTTAACCGATAAAGATCTTCTAGAATATGTAGGAGCCAATATGAGCATCCAGGTTCCGCTATTGGTTATTGACAGGAGACATGTCTCGGTCATGTCTACATAGTTCTCGAACCCGTAGGGTCCGCACGCTTAAAGTTCGATGACAGTTATATTATGAGTTTATGTGTTTTGATGTACCGAAGGAGTTTGGAGTCCCGGATGAGATTGGGGACATGACGAGGAGTCTCGAAATGCTCGAGACGTAAAGATCAATATATTGGACGACTATATTCGGACATCGAAAAGGTTCCGAGTGATTCGGGTATTTTCGGGAGTACCGGAGAGTTACGGGAATTCGTATTGGGCCTTAATGGGCCATACGAGAAAGGAGAGAAAGGCCCCAAAGGGTGGCCGCACCCCTCCCCATGGGCTGGTCCGAATTGGACTAGGGAGGGGGGCGCCCCCTTCCTTCCTTCTCCCTTTCCCTTCCCTTTCCTTCCCTCCTACTCCTACTACATGGAAGGGCTCCTAGTTCTACTAGGAAAAGGGGAATCCTACTCCTGGTGGGAGTAGGACTTCCCTAGGGCGCGCCATAGAGAGGGCCGGCCCCCCTCCTCCACTCCTTTATATACGGGGGCAGGGGCACCCCAAAGACACAACAATTGATCTCTTGATCTCTTAGCCGTGTGCGGTGCCCCCCTCCACCATAATCCACCTCGGTCATATCGTAGCGTTGCTTAGGCGAAGCCCTGCGTTGGTAGAACATCATCATCGTCACCACGCCGTCGTGCTGACGGAACTCTCCCTCAAAGCTCGGCTGGATCGGAGTTCGAGGGACGTCATCGAGTTGAACGTGTGCAGAAGTCGGAGGTGCCATGCGTTCGGTACTTGATCGGTCGGATCGTGAAGACGTACGACTACATCAACCGCGTTGTGCTAACACTTCCGCTTTCGGTCTATGAGGGTACGTGGACAACACTCTTCCCTCTCGTTGCTATGCATCACCATGATCTTGCGTGTGCGTAGAAATTTTTTGAAATTACTACGTTCCCCAACATCCCCTTATATGTACAGTGAGGTCTAGGGTTTTACAGGAGGTAGATCTAATTATAGCCGCCGCCATGCTGACTTGGGGGCTAAGATGATCCTTAGACATGTATTCGTTGCTCCAGGGTCCTTCTTGTCGCTAGCTCTATGGTGGGCCTTCTGGGCCCCTTGGTAGGCATGTTGTCGGGCTCCTTGCGGAGAAGCCACCCCCGGTTTGTTACACCTTCACTCCCTGATGTTTGCATGTGTTACCCCAACATGTGGGACTAAGTGCCATGTCACAACAAAACTATCAACTGATTGGCCAAGGGTGAACGGTATTGGAAGTTCAGGGTTGTGTCCTAACCGATTTTAGCGTTTGGGTTTGTAAACAAAATTAGGGCATGAGTTCAGGAACAACCTTCTGTTGTCCCAACCTATATCGCCGCCATTGCTCTTACAACTCATCACAGGAAACACGAGAGAAACAAAACTTAGGAGAAGGGGAATGAACATACTTGAGGGCCTTTGCTAGAAAAGAGAGAATGTAACGCTGCGAGCAGTAAGGTTGTTCTGAGTTTTCAAGTTTATCATTAGATATTGGTTTTCATGGATACTTTCTGGTTCTCATCTTGACTCAGAATTAATGCTCAACGAACTTATTTAGGCGGGAACTCAGACAGCGCGAGTCTGGCAGGGCCGGCCTATTAGCGAGTGTACTTTAGTGCAGAATAATGAAAAAACCCCATAAACTAGTGCACACGTGAGTGATCGAACACAAAACATCTCGGTAGTATCGCGGGTGGCTACCCACGAGGCTCCTGAGCCTTACTGACTAACAGGCAGTGTGCACATTTAAGAACTAAGGAAGTGGCAGATCCGAACATTTTCTTAAATTTCAAACGCGAACATTTTTCTTTTCATGAAATGCAACATTTCCCAAATTTGTGAAGATTTTTTTCTAAAAAACTCATACATTATTTGAATATATGAGCAAAGAGAAATTTTCTGTAACTCCGAGCAAAAATTGGAAACACGGTCATTTTTGGAGTCTATGAACAATTTTTTAAACGATTACAGTTTTTGAATACTCAAAGAATTTATTGAAAATGAGAACATTTATTCGAATTAGCGATCATTTTCAAAAAAAACATGAACATATTTTCAAATTTTAACCATTATTATGAAATCACGAACTTTTTGTGAAATGTTTCGAAGAAAAGAGAAGGAGAAGACAGAAACAGAAAAATGGAAAGCGAAAAACGAAAAACGAAAAAGAAATAACAAAGAAGAAAAGCAGAAAATCCAGTACAGAAACAAACAGTAAAAATCATGTAAAAAACCGGACAGAATCTTTCAGAATGTTCCTTTTTTTTATCAACTTCCCTAACGTTCCTGAAGCGGTGGCCTGTGTTAGCGTCATAAGTGGGCCGGCTCACTTCGTTCCCGCCTGTGCGATACTCGGGAGCAACTGGTTAACGAGCGCTTTTTCAAGAGCCTCGCAACGATCAACGTCATTTGACGCGCTCACAGTCATTTGTCACGTGTCGCACTCTGGACGTTTCATTCGGATTTTGTTTATTTTTTATTTTTCCGCACGTGTTTTCGGCTTTTTAAACGGTTTTTTTTGGGTTTTTTTGATGTTTCGGTTTTTCCTCGGTCTTTCTTAGCTTTTCAATTAAAAAAAATTCGGAATTTTTTCGCAAAAAACGCGTTTTCTTTTTTTTTATGAAAGTCACGGTTTTTCTTTCGCGAGAGGACACGGTTGTGCTTTAGCGAGAGTCACGGTCGTGCCTCTCGGAAACAAAAAAAAACGTGTTTTCTGTTTTTTTTTCTTTCGCGAGTCATGGTTTTGCTTTCGCGAGAGGCACGGGTGTGCTTTCGCGAGAGTCACGGCTGTGCCTCTCGGAAAGGGAAAAATAAAACGCGTTTTCTTTTTTTGTCGTTCGTGAGAGTCACAGTTTTGCTTCCGCGAGAGGCACGGTTGTGCTTACGCGAAAGTCACGGCCGTGCCTCTCGGAAAGGAGAAAAAATACGCGTTTTTTATTTTTTTTCTTTCGCGAGAGTCACGGTTTTGCTTTCACGAGAGACACGGTTGTGCTTTCGCGAAAGTCACGGCCGTGCCTCTCGGAAACGGAAAAAAAAACGTGTTTTCTGTTTTTTTCCTTACATGAGAGTCACGGTTTTGCTTCCACGAGAAGCACAGTTGTGATTTTACGAGAGGCACGGGCGTGCCTCTTTCGGAAAGGAAAAAAAACCGTGCTCCCGGTTTGGTTTTTTCGTCCGGTTTTTTTGTTCATTTTTTTCGTAAAAAAAAGTTCATCAAAACCTATCAACATGGGATCTAGTTTTGAAGATCTCGACGCGAGAAATTCAATGGTGAAAACGGTTCGAGATTTGGACGCACGGTTTAAAAGATAAAACGTTTTGAATAAACGGACCTACGAAAAAAAGAAAAACTCCCAGGTTGCGACAAGTGGCGCGCTGCATGTGCGCCACTTGTCGCGGCCTGGGAAAGTGGAGTGTTCTTTAATTAGTGATTTCGGCGACACTCCAGCAATTTGACGTATCGTGCGTGGGGAGCTCCTATACGGCGCCTGTAGCGCCCCACGAGGCCCCCCACGCTGGGCTGGCCCAGGAAACGCGCAGACTAGCGAACGCAGCTCGCAAAAGGAAAAACTCCCAGATTGCGACAAGTGGCGCGCTGCATGTGTGGCACTTGTCGCGGCCTGGGAAAGTGAAGTGTTCTTTAATTAGTGATTTCAGCGATACTCCAGCAATTTGACGCATCGTGCGTGGGGAGCTCCTATACGGCGCTGCAGGCGCCGGTTCGCGCTCCCGGCGCCTGCAGTGCTCGTGCGTGCGTGGGGAGCTCCTATACGGCGCTGCAGGCGCCGGTTCGCGCTCCTGGCGCCTACAGCGCCCCACGAGGCCCCCCACGCTGGGCCGGCCTAGAAAACGCGCAGACTAGCGAACGCAGCTCGTAAAAGGAAAAACTCCCAGATTGCGACAAGTGGCGCGCTGCATGTGCGCCACTTGTCACGGCTTGGAAAAATGAAGTGTTCTTTAATTAGTGATTTCAGCGATACTCCAGCAATTTGACGCATCGTGCGTGGGGAGCTCCTATACGGCGCTGCAGGCGCCGGTTCGCGCTCCTGGCGCCTGCAGCGCCCCACGAGGCCCCCCACACTGGGGCGGCTCAGGAAACTCACCACGTCGAGTTCACAAACAAGCGCAAGCAGCCACATGGGCTACCTGCCGTTTCGTATTATTATTAGAGTCAAATACTTAATAACAAGGTCGCAGCACCATTTTATTACACAGAACCATTCATCTACTGTATCACTTAAATTTTTTCAATTATTTCAGAAAAAGATCATGATTTTGAAAAAAAGTTCTTCATTTTGAAAGAAAAGTTCACAGACCTGAAATAAGTTCATCGATTTTACAAAAAAGGTTCATCAAATTAGAAAAATCTACAGAGATTTTGAAAAGAAAAAATAATCAAATTGGAAAAACGTTCGTCAATTTTGATAAAAAAAAGTTCAACAGTTCATCGAATTTGAAAATAAAGTTAATCAATTTTCAAAAAAAGTTCATCAAATTTGAAAAAAGTTCACCAAATTAAGAAATGTTCATGAATTTGGCAAAAAGTTCATCAAATTTGAAAAAGGTTCATCAATTTTGATAAAAAGTTCAGTGATTTCGAAAATGTTCTTCGAATTTGAAAAAAAAAGTTCATCAATTTTCAAAAAAGTTCATCGTATTTGAAAAAAGTTCATCAAATTTGAAAAAAGCATCATATTTGAAAAAATGTCATCAAATTTTGTTTAGAAAAGTTCATAAAATTTGAAAAAAGTTCATCAATTTTCAAAAAAGTTCATCGTATTTTCGAAGAAAGTTCATCATTTTTTTAAAAAGTTCATTGTATTTGAAAACAAGTTCATATTGTTTTAGAAAAGTTCACAAAAATTGAAAAGAGGCCATGCATTTTTAAATGTATTTTGGAGAAAAAGTTCACCGGTTTACAATCACCCTTTTAAAACATAAAAAAACAGAAAACGAAAAATGAAAAAAGAAAAACTGAAAAGGGAAAAGAAAGAATAGGAAAGGTAGAAAGTTCAATTATAACAGAACCCAGTCGGTTTACGTGGTGGTTGCACATGTAATTTGCTCGATGAGGTCGCGGGTTTGAATCAAGAGCAGCGCAGTTCGCTTGAGTTTTTCTTTTTTAAACACAGAAGAAAAACCTAGATGTGCCGGCCCAGCTGACGCGCCTGCAGGCGCCGGTTTGCAGAAACAACAGTAACCGGCGCCTGCAGCGCCAAATAGGAAATGCCTCGTGCGTCATATAGTGAATTCCATAATACTTTTTTGCGGCAAGGGGAACCTCCAGCCAAAGCCCAAGCCGTAACCGGTCAGCTGCAGTGACAAATAGGCCCACACTCAAAAGGAATAAAGAAAACCTGGATTCTCCTGGGCCGCGGTAAGCCAGCTAAATACCGGGGCTTTGCTAAAAAAAAAGCTAAACACCGGGGCTTTGCTAAAAAAAAAGGCTAAACACCAGGGCGGTTAAGGACTTCCAGCGAGGAAAGCCACGCACGCGACGCCGTCTCGGTTTCTACCTGATTTTCCGCTATATAAGGAGGCACGGGGACGGACGGTTCCGCCACAATCGTGCTAGATTACTTTGCTCATTGTTACTTTGAGACCGCTCCAAAAGGAAGTTGCTCTACTCTGAGAAGAGGGGCTGAATAACTCCATCGATTCCGATGGGCGCCACTGCCAGCCGCTCGTCGCCGGCGGTCAAGAATACGCGCGTCGTCACCGTCCCTGTCGCCAAGTACCTCGAGATGACGACGGTTGATACGGTCGACTTTTGCGGCAACCTGTGGCACGTCAACGTGCACCCTAGGGGCCACCTAGGGTGCGTCATGGTCACCTGCGTCGACAAGCAAGACCCATGCTCGGCCTCGGCCACCGACGTCTCCATTGAAATCCTGGACGAGACTGGCCAGCACACCATGTTCCACAGCGAGTACGGACACATGCTGGTCAACATGAGGGAGATGGAGGCGTCCTCTTGCGTCGACGGCGATGGCGCCTTGACCGTCCGGTGGACGCTGTCCGTGAACCAGCAGTCAACCGAGTGGCCACTTGGAAACTTGTCCACTTCCAAGGTCGAGGCCGTGGACTTGGAGCCCGCCATGGCCGGGCACTGCACTTTCACCATCAACAGCTTCTCCAAGCTCAAGGCGACGCTGCGGAGCTCCGAGTGCGCCTACTCCAAACCCTTCAGCGTAGGCGGTATCACATGGTTCCTCAAGATCTACCCCAATGGGTACCGGCCCGACGAGGAACGCGTGTCCGTGTTGCTAGTCCGTGACGATGACCACTACCGACCGGCAACGACGGCCCAGTTCAACTTTGAGTTTGAGGGGGTCGCCAATTATGAGTCTAGTAAGATGACACACACGTTCAACGATGCCAGCTACGAAGTCGAATATAAGCTGCCGCCGCTCAACACTGCTGCCGAACACGACCCCCTCATCATCCGATGTCGTCTCACCATTATAGGGATGGAGACGCCGAGCTTGCTCTCTTCCATGCTTTAGGTTCCGACCGCCACCCCGAGACAGTTTTAACTCCTTCTTGAGTTTTTTTTTCTTTTGCGGGTGAGCTTGAGTATTTGTTAAATGCGTACGTATTAGGTTTTTATTCTTGTGATGCTTGTGCTCGGATCCACCAAAGGGTTTTGATCTATCCTTGTATTCTAAAACTTAAAGGAGCCAGCCTGCTATTTTGTATCCATTTACTCTTGGAAGAAAAATCCATATAGCAATGTGTGTGCACCGGTGTCTTCTATGCTAAATAAATGATAGGGAGCGAAAGTCAGATTTTTAAGAAGCCCAGCATCCTTTTAGAAGTTGCGTCTGAAACGTCGTCTGGACCCTAGGATATTAATCACAAATCGCGAACACCACCTCCCCATCACTTCTATGTCGTCCTTTCCCCACTTCTGCCTTTTTCCTCCACTCCTCTGCCCAAACTCACATACACGATCAGATCCCTAGCGAGATGCTCCGCCGACGCGCATGGTCTAGGAAGACGACAACGAATCATCGGCGGGAGGTGCTGTCCACGGGGAGCGACGACGGGACGGCGGAGGCTTAAAAATCCTTTTTTTCATGGAAGATAATTTGGTGCTTGGGGTGCGCTCCAAATTTCAGATCATTTGAATACATGAGTAGTTCTTAAAAAAAAAATTGGGTCAGAACAATAGATGAATAGTAAATCTTTTTCACAGACCCCAAATTTGTCTTTATTGCCGAGAGCTACTCAGTTGTCCAAATGATCTGAAATTTTGAACGCACCCCACACATCAAATTATCTTCCATGCAAAAAAAGCATAACCTTCTGATTTTTCTAGTATTTTCTTTTTTGTATTTTCTCTTCATCGCGAGTGCAGATGAGCCTGGACACCGAGTCACCTCATCCAATTCTTTGTTCATAATTGTTTTTTTACACACACGGCAAATTTCTCATACAAACATGAAATTTTAAATTAAAATACCATGGTAATTTTTATTATGAATCTGCCATGGCACATTCTTCGTTCATAATTTGTTCTTTTTTAACCAAGGCATATTTCCCATACAAACATGGAAATTTTAATTAAAATACCATGCATGGCAATTTTATTATTATGAATCTGCCCAGGCAAATTCGTTTGTTCATGTTACATTTATTGTCACGGACCATGGCAAATTTAGTTACGGATCACGGCAAATTTAGTGTACAGACCATGACATATGCATCTACCATGGCAATTTTTTTACATAATTTGTGTTATTTGTAGATACACAACAAATTTTTGTTAAAATACCATGGAAAATTTTAATTTACAAAGAAGGTAATTGCAGCTTCCTCCACATTTTCGCATCCGGGCTTGGGACCGGCAAAGGAGTGTTAAACCACAACAATACAAAACACACAAATCATTCAGCAAAGCATACAGGCCACACCATCAAGCAAATGTAATACACATAGTCACACAAGCACACACCCAATCAAGCGCTTGCACACAAGAAACGGACATACATAGGGGCACATCACACACACACAATGCACACAAGAAATAGACAGAAACAGTCAAACAGACATAGATAGGGGCACATCACACACACACAAACACAATGAAGCGTGTGCACATAAGAAACGGAAAGAAACAGACATATAGATAACTTATTTATAGGCAGCAGAGAAGAAAAAAGAAAGGAACACACCCGTACCATGAGAAGAGCCCAGAAAATTCGGCCCAAACAATCCAACATACAAAACTGATACATGGCAAACAAGGAGACACAATCGAAACCAGAAAGCACACGTCGCCTAAGATGGAAACAGTCAGAGCATCAGGAGACAGTCAAAGCAGTGGACTCTAAAACAAATCCAAAACGTGTTGTACGTGTAGACCTCTCCACCTAAAAAGATCACGCACAGAAGTAAAACCAAAGCACCACATGCGTCATGCTGAGAAGGCACCGTAAAAAAAAGCAAAAAGGGAGAAAAATCGAACCCTTATAGGCCTAGATTCTTAGTTGCTCGCTTCCTTTGGTATCGTATAAGAAAAACACTGACCCCGTACAACTTCAGAAAGGAATCAGTAAGTTTATAACAAGGAAGGATGCATTTTAAAGCTAGATGCTAACAAATCATGTGAAGATTCACTATTCGATTAGGACAGTAACCTAAACTGTGTAATTTCTATCGACACTCGTAATGCAAACAATACAAAGAAGGTAACTGCAGCTCCCTCCACATTTTCACACCCGGGCTTGGGACCGGCAAAGGCAGTGTTAGGCCACAACAATACAAAACACAAGTTTACAAACCACACCATCAAGCAAATGCAACAATACACAACCAATCATTCAACAAAGCATACAAACCACACCATCAAGCAAATGCAATATTCACACAGTCACACACGCACAGTCAAGCCACACACATATTCACCATCAAGTCACACACAGTCAAGCACACACACAGAGAGTCAAGCAACACACACAAAAAAATTCACAGAGTCACACACATAGAATGGAGCGCTTGCACACAAGAAACAGACATAGAAAGGGGCACAAACAGAAAGCTAACACATGCAAGACCAAAGTAAACTCAGAAAGCTATAAAGAATTTCTAGAACTTGAATGAGTAAACCGATTTCTCTAGAGGGGTGAGGATGATTCAGATCTTCGTTCCTGAAAATAGGAAGCTAGTTAGAGGCCAATTACCATCAAACATAAGAGGAAAAATTACAACAACATAAATATACTCAAACCATACTTCGTTCTGCTTGGACTTCACCATTGACATTGATTGATCATTTTCATCATCACTGCTGGAGCTCTCTTTAGAACTGTCATCATCACCACTGCTTTCTTTCTTGGCAACCTTAGAGACTGGCATGGCACCACTAGAAGATGGATCCTGGGATAGAATAAGAAATGCAATATAAAGCAAAATCTTCAAATGAAAAGGCAAACACCAAAAATTAAGTACCTTAGGCTTCTTTAGTGCAGACTCTTCGTCACTCTCATCAGAACTATCATCAGAATCATCCTTGGACTGCAAATGTTGAATTACAACAAGATCAATTAATGTACAACAAATATCACAGAAGACAATGCTTTCAAGAAAATAAAATTTTAAAAATAATGCGTACATGTTCACTCTTTTTCTCTGTTGTCAGAGGCCTCTTAGCAGGAATAGTAGATTTTGCTGGCTGCAAAACATTGGAAGGAATTTTAAACATTGCACAAAAAAGGTGACCATGAGTAAGCAAGTAACAGAACACTTACTTCATCTGAATCTGAATCCGAGTCATTATCTGAGCTACCACTAGATTTTTCTTTCTTTACAGAAATTGTTTGAGCAGTGATATCCTAGACATAGAAAGTAACCGCATTAGAAAGATGGCATAGATAAAAGATCTGCTACCAGCAAAACAATGTTTAATAAATACAAATATCACAAAAGAGAAGTTACCAAGAGTAAACAAGTACAACAGAGAACTTACTTCTTCAGTATCTGAATCTGAGTCAGAATATGAGCTATCACTAGATTCTTTATTCTTTTTAACAACAACAACCTTGGAAGATTGAACTGGTTTAGCAGTGGTATCCTTGAAATATATTGAAAATGTTAGTATCACATTATAAAGATAGAATAATGAAGCCTTAGTTTTCATATAACTAGTGGACTGATACCTCCTCAGAGTCAGAATCAGAACTTTCACTGGATTCTACCACTTTCTTGGCTACTGGTTTTTTAGTGGCCATATCCTGCAAACGGTTTTCCAGTTAGGACTAAGAAATATGAGTACTCCACAGAATTAAACGACGAGATCAGCGGAATGGTAAGTGCAAGAAATATGTTTTATGCTTTTGTACTCAGTTATCTCACATAGACATGCATTGCTAGAAATATGATTCTTACCCCATCTGACGAATCGTCAGAATCACTGTCAGAGCCATCCAATTCCTTGTTTTTCTTTTATGCAGTAGCAACCGCATAATTCTTCACTTCAGTAGCTGGCTTCTGAAAACCAATGAAGTGAAACATGGTGAAATCAGGCAAAAAGATAATTAAAATGCTATTAAATGATGAAGCTTCCACTTCAAAGTCGGTAGGTAAATGAATACCTCAGAGTCAGAGCTTTCAGAATCAGAACTTCCATTGGATTCTTCAATCTTCTTGGCTGCTGCTGGTGCTTTAGCGGGAAGCATATCCTGCATACATTGCTACACTCAATACTAACATAATATTGCTAGTGCAGACTGGCACTACTCCGCAAAATTTAAACCATGATAGCAACAATGGGAAGTATGAGACCGAGCACACGGAGTCCTCATTGTCTCAGATATGTGAGGTACAAACTTGTTAACCTCATCTGATTCATTATTCATATTACGGTGCTAGGTGGTTGAGTTCAGAACTAGGTGGTTGAGTTCAGAACTGAGTGTACCCATATGTTATGTTCATATTTTCGGAAAATAAGATCAGCTCAAGTTCATTAATAGTTTGTTTGGGTGCAGTAATGAGCAGCTATACAGGATCACCAAAGCATAAGATATCTGCAAGAGGCAAAAACTAACCGTCCAGCACCGCGTTTGCCACATCAGTTGCCTCCGCACAAGTAGGCCTTAGGTTTGTCCGTCATACTGTCCACAACACGAGTAACAACAGCATGCTTTCTAGCCATGTTGCACTTGTGCAGAGCAGACTTCTGAAATAATAAGAACACCTAAAGAACAAACAAAGTAGTATTCAATAGAGACCCTTGATTTTTATTTTAAAAAAGAGCAAATCTAACAAAGCACATAAAATCATCGCTAAGCTTCATGCAAATGGGAAAAATACATGTTAATCAAGCAAAATGCCTTAACAACTGCCAAGGGCACTCACAATGATTGGCTATTAGCACGTTATCATAGTCAAAATGCTGATGTGGCACTGTAATAATTAAGAAAGAACGAGAGTGGAGCTGTATGTTCATATAGATGCGGCTCTTAACTCGTTTTCTTGCACTCCCTGTTTTCGTTCTTTAATTTTCTCTATAGTGCAATATCATTTAGATACGACCCTTAAGAAACAATGCATTGGAGTGATTCTCTCTAATTTTTTTACTACTAGGACGACACATTAAGATATAATGCATTGCGAAGGTTGAGATAACCTTTTCAGGTGGCAGATCAATTCCAAGGTTTCCTCTTGAAAGAATTATACCATCTGCTTCTTCTAGGATCTCGTCAAAATGGTTCAAGCCCTGCAAGGAATAAGGAATCAATAGGTGGTAAACAAATCAAAGTTGCTCAGGAATGTTGAAATAATATCTTGAAATTACCTCCACATTCTCAATTTTGGCAAAAAACAGAGTTTGACTAAGATCACCTAACTTTGAGAGGAACTCACGTGCCTATTGCAGGAAAAAAACTCTCAACGTTAGGAGCATTTAAAGTATGAAATGCAAACAAACATGTGATACTATTCAACAAAATAGCAATATAAAAAATTCAATCTGTTGGGAAAGATGGCACTGTGAAGTATTACACTCTAAATATTGACATAATGAGTTACTTACTTGCTGCAATCTTCTGCATGCATTGTATAAGAAAGAGAGAGAGAGGAAGTCAATCTTGTTTGGAGCACCTCATTTTTTCATAACCTGAAAGTGGTTCATGCTCATAAAGTCGTATAATGGGTTACAGGAAGGAGCTCCAGTTTCACGAAAATAATATTTTTTTAACATGTAAAGTCTAGTCGCCAAGTTAATACAAGGAGTAAGGGAGATTCTTGGGAGGAGTTCCTTACATCTTTATCCTCATCAGATAGCGTGGGCATGTCGATATGGATCGAGCAGTGCAATGTGAAGACATAATCACAAAAAAAAATCAAAAAAGAATAGTTAGTCAACACTAAACAAGCTAGCAGTAATAGGTGTGTTACCTATGATCAGGAACTACCAATACGAAGTTAGCATACATGATTATTCGTCAAGATATGAGTTCACATTCAACAAACAGCAATCAATCATGCCCCAACAGTGTAAAACACAAGTTATACAACCAATCATTCAACAAAGCATACAAGCCTGTAACATCCCAAATTTTCAATTTGAAATGTTATACATTATATCATCATGCATATCATTTTTATTTTGCTTTGGATTTTGATCCTAGAAAAATCCTAAGCAACTCAAGGACCCACGGAGAGAGTTGGGGATTTCGTTATTTACATATTTGAGTTTTCTCAAATTATGTAAACAGGATCATTTGATTTTATTTATTTTATCATCAATTATTTCTATTACAAAAATATGAGAGAGGGAATAAAATGACTTTCCCAAAATATAGAAATATTGAGGATTTAATAAAAAAATCAAATAAGTTTTATTTCGGAGTTTTTCGGTATTTTTAATTGAATTTAGGAAAAATGCGCGTTTTTCAAAGTTGTAGTTTGGGCCCAGATAAATGTTCACTTTATCGGGCTTGATTTTAGAAACCCGGCAAAATTTATTTCATGATTTTTGGAGTCCGTTTAGTATTTATTTTTATTTTTCTTCCGAGCGGATTTTTTTTAAAAAAAACCCGGAACCGACTACGGGCCGTACTCGGCCAGGACTCCCTGGCCGGGGCCTTTATAAGGCGCCCGAGGCCCGAGCCGAGAGAGAGCCCAGCCGCTGCCGCCTAACCCTAGCCCCGCCCCAGCCGCCGCCGCGGCCGCCCGCCGCCGCCGGAGTTGCGCGCCGCCCGAGGTTCGCCGCCGCCTCGTTTTCCGTGATGTTTAAAAACTAATCTGTTCGTACTTTTTCTTTTTCGTCGGATTTTTCGCGGTTATTTTCTGATCGCGATTTCTGATCCGATTTTAGTATAACTTTTCGCTCGTTTATCGGAATCAGGCGATTCAAGCGCCTGGAGTTTCGTCTCGAAACCCTCTTTCCGAATAATCAACTTAAACATGTTTTTGCTACTGTAAAATTTTCCCTAGATCCAAATTACTAGAACGAAGTTGTTTTCTTTCGCCGTTTGATTTCTTTTGCTTCGTTCGATTTGATTCTTTTTGCAAACCAGGGTTCTTAAGTTGAACTTTCTGGTTAGATCTCTTATTTGAGTTTTACCTGTGCATTAGATGAGTACTTATTGTATACCTGTTGTTTGTCTGCGATAGAATACCCGGAGTGCACCGCCTGTTACTTCGAATCTCTATGTTACGCGGATCATCAGCAAGGCAAGTAACACTTTGATCATACCTTTTCTACAATCCAGTTTTATTGCATTAGATCAATCCTCACACATTGCATGATTAGGATCTAATTAAATTGTAGGATGGGAAGTAGATGAGGTAGTACCTATTGCCTGTTTTTTTATCAAACCTTTGGGAGTTACTTCTACGTTTGCTTATTTTGCCATGCTATGCTAGTAGACGTGGATTGGGTGTGATATCCATGACAGATGTGAGATTGATAATTAAGGGTTTATCTAAGGTGGCAACCTAACACACATCTGGGTGGATTGAGGCACCTGGGGTTTTCAGGACTTGCCTGTTTTTATTTGGACCGCCACCCAGGCCCAAAGGGATCATGAGATTATTCATACTAGAAACTTCCGTGTGCAGCCACAAGCCATTATGGGCTCTGGCATAGTTGACTAAGTTGTGCGAACTCTTACAGGGTAGACTAGCAGATGTAGGGGAAAGTAGGTGTACCGGTCTATCCGTCGTAAGGTGCTAGCGCTTCTGAAAGACTGTGTCTCGGTCATCCGTCTTCTCAAACACCCTGTAGTGCGAGAAACCAAACGGAGGCGATCGAGTCTTGTGGGGAAAAGTGCGCAAACCTCTGCAGAGTGTAACAAACTAATCATGGTTAGCCGTGTCCCCGGTTATGGACATCTTGAGTATCTAGCACCTGGATTATCATGTGAATCTCAACATGTTACTCTAAATTAATTTTGTGGGGTTTTAATGATGTTACCTAATTGGGATTGAGAATGCTGTCAACCATTCTCAATGTTTAACAACCACCATGATAGTAATTAATTTTATTCCTTTGAAGTAGGGAAAAATTGGCTCTACGCAAAACTGTAACCATAGAGCTTTCCACCAGCCAAATATGCATATAGTATAGCTGTTGCATTCCATTACTCTCTATGTGTTACCTTGCTAGCATATTCCATGTGCTGACCCGTTTTCGGGCTGCAACGTTAATGTTGCAGACTTTTCAGACGACGATTGAGGAGTTTTAGGTCATGGTTCTATACTCAGTGATGCCGTTGGAGTTGATGGACTCACTTATCTTCCAAGCCTTCCGCTGTTATCGTTATTAGATGGCCTTAAGCCATATTTATTGTAATAAGTTCTCTTCTGAGACACTCGATGTAATAAGTGTGTGATTGCTACTCTGCTATAAATCCTCCGAGTACCGTGTGGTGTCAGCATTACTGATCCAGGGATGACACCAGAGCACAGAGATCAGACTGTTTGATGTCTGGTCGCTACAGAGATGGTATCAGAGCACACGCTGACTGTAGGACACGACCACTAAGCTAAAGACGTAGATCACTATTCACTCTCTTCTCTTCTGACTTCTCATCTTTTCTACTCTTTAGGATGGCAGATGCAAGGAACAAGTTCACACAACCGGATGAAGATACACCCTTTGGACGCCACTTGAAGGAAGTCACTAGATACCTGAACATAGGAGTACCAAGCTTCACGGGAACCTACAACGCCAATTTACCTAAAGAAGAGCGCTGGATGATTCAAGTTCAAGTTCCAGGAAGGACGTTCATGCCAATCACTGAGCCCATAGAGTTTTCTTTTGATGCACCAACTTGGAGTCTAGGAAAGAGCATGGCAGCACACATCGCCATGGGACGCATTGAAGAAGTCTACCGCAAGGATCTTAAGGATACTATCTACCAGATTTGTGGGCGCCGAGATGAACACTGGGAGATGATCAGCACCAGGAAAGATAGATCAATTGCAGCTTTTATTCAGGACTTAAACCAGCACATTCGACAACAGGAGAATCAGATGTGCGCCGACATGATAGATCTGAAGAAGGCTAAGACTAGAATCAAGGAACTAGAGGAAGAACTCAAGGCTACACGCGAAGATTATGAAGAAGAAATTGAAGTATTGGTGGAGAAAAATGACGATCTGATCAAGAAGATTGGAATATTTATGGGAGGCCCGACACCAGTAGATGAAGACGAAGAACCCAAGGAGATTAGCCCGGAAGACTACATCATCATTGACGACACCGACTCGGAACAAGATAGTAGCGATGATGACTATGTGGATGAAGCAGGAGCAGATATCATGGAGTCTACAACCGTAGAATATTTCTAGTAGACCACCTCATCAGTAGTAGTAGTCCACCATGTAAATATAGTAGTCCGAGCACTTTTGCGATAGTTAGATCGATTGTATGCCTTTGTTTGATTGAATGAAGTGAATTGTGTGCTTTTTGCCTCATGTGCATATGGGTAGTGTTTTCTCTTTAGACCCCCTCTATTCTTATATCTCATCTTTTCTAAACCCTCAGATGCCTCCGAGACATGACCCCGGATTTGCCTTTCTGCCGGAGCTCACCCAGTTGATCCAGCAGCAGAACCCCTTGATGCAGTTGCTAGTTCAGAATCAGAATCAAGGGAACAACAACAACAACCCACCACCACCACCACCTGTCGACCACTTAGCCCGTTTTTTTAGACTGAATCCGCTGGTGTTTTCCAGTAGCACCGAGCCGATAGTAGCAGATGATTGGCTGCGCAAGATAGCTAGGGAGTTGACCACAGCAAGATGCGTAGATGCGGAGAAGGTGAAGTTTGCCGCACATCAGTTAGAAGGACCCACAGCATCTTGGTGGGAGAATTTCACAGCCACCTTCCCAGTCGACACTGTCACATGGGACCAGTTTCAGCAGGCTTTTCGTACTGCCCATGTTTCAGCAGGAGCAATGGCCATGAAGAAGCGTGAGTTTCGTAACTTGCGCCAAGGAGGACGGACAGTTGGCCAGTATGTGGAGGAGTTTAGTAAGCTAGCACGTTATGCCCCGGATGACGTTGCTACAGATGCAGCTAAGCAGGAGAAATTCCTGGAAGGACTGAATGATGAGTTGAGTATGCAGTTGATGGTAGCCACCTTCAACAACTACCAGGAGTTGGTAGATCATGCTCTTATGATTGAAGGGAAGCAGCAGCAAATTGAGAACCGCAAGAGGAAGTATGGACAAGGAAAGTATAATTCAGGAGCTCAGCAGAAGCCTCGTTTTACCCCTAGACCGGGAGGACAATTTCAGCATACCCATGCAGTAGGTAGCTCGCACAATCACAATGGCACCAAGAATGGTAATGGGAATGGAGGAAGCAATGGCCATAACCGCAACACCCCATCAACCCCAGCCAAGAAGGACTTGAGCCACGTCACTTGCTATAAGTGTTCGAAGCCGGGACATTATGCAAATGACTATCCTGAAGGATAAAACGGCAATGGAAACTCTGGAAAGAAGCCGAACCCTTTCAACAGGGGACAGGTGAACCATGTTAATGTGGAGGAGGTTGAAGCTCAGCCCGATGCAGTAATAGGTATGTTTTTTGTTAAGTCATTTACTGCACTCGTTCTTTTTGATACTGGTGCATCGCATTCATACATATCAAGGGGATTTGTGGAAAAGTATAGCCTGCCCACTAGGATTCTTAAAACACCTATGCTAGTAAGCTCACCAGGAGCGGAGTACATGGCCAGTCAAGGATGTTTTCAAGTGCCATTAAGTATAGGAAGGCATGTTTTCCCAACGGATTTAATTATTTTGGAATCCCAAGGTCTGGATGTGATTCTTGGTATGGACTGGCTGTCGATGTATGGAGGAAACATCGATTGCGCCAGTAAGACAATTTTACTCACAACGCTAGAAGGAAGAAGGATCAAGTATGTATCCCGACATGCGTCAAACAGGACACAAGTAAATTCCTTATCAGGAGTTGTGCAGGAGGAAGTACCAGTGGTAAAGGATTTTCCTGATGTATTTCCCGAAGAGTTGCCAGGCATGCCACCGGATAGAGACATTGAGTTTTTGGTTGAGCTTTTGCCAGGCACTGGGCCAATATCGAAGAGACCATATAGGATGCCAGCAAAAGATTTGGTGGAAATTAAGAAGCAGATTAAGGAGTTACTGGATAAGGGATATATTCGCCCAAGTTCTTCGCCTTGGGGATCACCAGTACTTCTAGTGGAGAAGAAGGATGGATCGTTAAGGATGGTTGTTGACTATCGAGGATTGAACGAAGTAACAATCAAGAACAAGTACCCGCTACCAATGATCAATGATCTGTTTGATCGATTGCAAGGAGCTAAAGTGTTTTCCAAGATCGATTTGCGATCAGGATACCACCAGTTGAAGATTCGAGAACAGGATATACCTAAGACAGCATTCACCACAAGATATGGACTGTATGAGTATACCGTTATGTCATTTGGACTGACTAACGCGCCTGCCTATTTTATGAACATGATGAACAAAGTGTTTATGGAGTTTTTGGATAAGTTCGTCGTAGTGTTCATTGATGATATCCTGGTATATTCGAAGAATGAAGAGGAGCATAAGGAACATTTGCGTTTGGTACTTGGAAAGATCAGAGAACACCAATTATACGCCAAGTTCAGCAAATATGAATTTTGGTTGAAGGAAGTAGGATTCCTCGGACACGTTATATCTGGAGAAGGTATAGCAGTTGATCCCGCTAAAGTTGAAACCGTGACCAAGTGGGAAGCCCCAACTACCGTTGGAGAGATCCGGAGTTTTCTTGGACTCGCAGGATACTACCGGAGATTTATTGAGAATTTCTCAAAGATCGCGAAACCTATGACGGAGTTGCTGAAGAAGGATACCAAGTTCAAATGGACTGAGGAGTGTGAGGCTAGTTTCCAGGAGTTGAAGAAACGCTTGGTTACCTCACCAGTGTTGATTTTGCCAGATCAAACCAAGGATTATGAGGTGTATTGCGATGCTTCACGTCGAGGACTTGGAGCAGTGCTTATGCAGGAAGGAAGAGTTGTTTCATATGCTTCACGACAACTGAAGCCCCACGAATTGAATTATGCCACGCATGATTTGGAGTTAGCAGCCGTAGTGCATGCATTGAAGACATGGAGACATTTCCTCATTGGAAATCATTGTGAGGTGTACACGGATTATAAGAGTTTGAAGTACATTTTCACGCAGAAGGAGTTGAACCTCAGACAAAGGAGATGGTTGGAGCTTATCAAGGATTATGATATGAAATTACATTACCATCCTGGAAAAGCTAATGTAGTAGCTGATGCATTAAGCCGCAAGAGCCATGTCAATATGTTAATGACGGGAGAAATACCCAAGGAGTTAGCAGAAAATTTTCGTGAACTATGTTTGGAAATAGTTCCGAGAGGCTATGTAGCAGCATTGGAGATTCAGTCAACTTTGATGGATAGAATCAGAGAAGCTCAGAAATCTGACAAGGAGATTGCTTCCATAAAGGAGAAGATGAAAGAAGGAAAAGCTAAAGGATTTCGTGAGGATGGGCATGACATCCTATGGTTTGAAGACCGTGTTTATATACCCAATAACCCAGAAATCAGAAAGTTGATTTTGCAAGAGGCACATGATTCACCATATTCGATTCACCCAGGAAATACCAAGATGTATTTGGATTTGAAGAATATTTTCTGGTGGACCGGAATGAAAAAGGATATTGCGGAGTATGTAGCAGTTTGTGACGTATGTCAGGGAGTAAAGGCAGAGCATCAGAAGCCAGCAGGATTGTTGCATCCATTGCCGATACCCGAATGGAAGTGGGATAAGTTAGGCATGGATTTTATCACGGGATTACCAAGGACTCGTTCAGGCTATGACTCGATTTGGGTTGTAGTTGATCGATTGACGAAGGTAGCTCATTTCATCCCAGTAAAGACCACTTACACCAGTGCTAAGTTGGCAAAGATATACATGACCAGGATCGTATGTTTGCATGGAGTTCCGAGGAGCATCGTATCAGATAGAGGAACCCAGTTTACCTCAAAGTTCTGGAAGCAGTTGCATGAGACTTTGGGTACTAGGCTAGAATTTAGTACAGCTTTTCACCCGCAGATAGATGGACAAACCGAGAGAGTCAATCAGATTTTGGAGGATATGCTGAGAGCTTGTGCGCTAGATTATGGATCTAGTTGGGACGATAATTTGCCATATGCAGAGTTCTCTTACAATAATAGCTATCAGACCAGTTTGAAGATGGCACATTTCGAAGCTTTATACAGAAGGAGGTGCAGGACACCGTTGTCATGGGACGAAATTGGAGACCGTCAGTTGTTTGGACCAGATCTGATTAAAGAGTCTGAACAGAAGGTGAAGTTGATTCGCGATAGGCTCAAGGTAGCCCAGTCCAGGCAGAAGAGCTACGCAGATTCTAAACGCAAGGAGACAGTTTACGAAGTTGGAGACAGAGTTTATCTTCGAGTATCCCCACTTCGAGGGATTAAGCGCTTTGGAGTTAAGGGGAAGTTAGCGCCACGATTTGTAGGACCATATCGAGTTTTGGAGCGTATGGGAGAAGTGGCCTACAAGTTGGAATTGCCAGAAGTATTGGCAGGAGTGCATGATGTGTTCCATGTTTCTCAGTTGAAGAAGTGTCACGTGGAGATGGCTGACATACCCTTGAGAGACACAGTGCCATTAGAAGCAATTCAGTTGGATAACAATTTGACCTATGAGGAGAAACCAGTCAAGATCCTTGAGTTTGCCAGTCGAGTTACTCGCAACAAGGTTATCAAGTTTTGCAAAGTTCAGTGGAGCCACCATACAAAGGATGAAGCCACCTGGGAGCGAGAGGAAGATTTGCTCAAAGACCACCCTCACCTATTTTCTAGCCAACCCGAATCTCGAGGGCGTGATTCATCTTAAGGGGGTAGGTTTGTAACATCCCAAATTTTCAATTTGGAATGTTATACATTAGATCATCATGCATATCATATTTTATTTTGCTTTGGGTTTTGATTCTAGAAAATCCTAAGCAACTCAAGGACCCACGTAGAGAGTTGGGGATTTCGTTATTTACATATTTGAGTTTTCTCAAATTATGTAAACAGGATCATTTGATTTTATTTATTTCATCATCAATTATTTCTGTTACAAAAATATGAGAGAGGGAATAAAATGACTTTCCCAAAACATAGAAATATTGAGGATTTAATAAAAAAATCAAATAAGTTTTATTTCGGAGTTTTTCGATATTTTTAATTGAATTTAGGAAAAATGCGCGTTTTTCAAAGTTGTAGTTTGGGCCCAGATAAATGTACACTTTATCGGGCTTGATTTTAGAAATCCGGCAAAATTTATTTCGTAATTTTTGAAGTCCGTTTAGTATTTCTTTTTATTTTTCTTCTGAGCGGATTTAAAAAAAAACCCGGAACCGACTACGGGCCGTACTCGGCCAGGACTCCCTGGCCGGGGCCTTTATAAGGCGCCCGAGGCCCGAGCCGAGAGAGAGCCCAGCCGCCGCCGCCTAACCCTAGCCCCGCCCCAGCCGCCGCCGCCGCCGCCGGAGTTGCGCGCCGCCCGAGGTTCGCCGTAGCCTCGTTTTCCGTGCTGTTTAAAAAAAAATTGTTCGTCGTTTTTCTTTTTTGTCGGATTTTTCACGGTTATTTTTTGATCGCGATTGCTGATCCGATTTTCGTTTTAGTATAACTTTTCGCTCGTTTATCGGAATCAGGCGATTCAAGCGCTTGGAGTTTCGTCTCGAAACCCTCTTTCCGAATAATCAACTTAAACATGTTTTTGCTACTGTAAAATTTGCCCTAGATCCAGATTACTAGAACGAAGTTGTTTTCTTTCGCCGTTTGATTTCTTTTGCTTCGTTTGATTTGATTCTTTTTGCAAACCAGGGTTCTTAAGTTGAACTTTCTGGTTAGATCTCTTATTTGAGTTTTACCTGTGCAATAGATGAGTACTTATTGTATGCTTGTTGTTTGTCTGCGATAGAATACCCGGAGTGCACCGCCTGTTACTTCGAATCTCTAGGTTACGCGGATCATCAGCAAGGCAAGTAACACTTTGATCATACCTTTTCTACAACCCAGTTTTATTGCATTAGATCAATCCTCACACATTGCATGATTAGGATCTAATGAAATTGTGGGGTGGGAAGTAGATGAGGTAGTACCTATTACCTGTTTTTTTATCAAATCTTTGGGAGTTACTTCTACGTTTTCTTATTTTGCCATGCTATGCTAGTAGACGTGGATTGGGTGTGATATCCATGACAGATGTGAGATTGATAATTAAGGGTTTATCTAAGGTGGCAACCTAACACACATCTAGGTGGATTGAGGCACCTGGGGTTACCAAGACTTGCCTGTTTTTCTTGGACCGCCACCCAGGCCCAAAGGGATCATGAGATTATTCATACTAGAAACTTCCGTGTGCAGCCACAAGCCATTATGGGCTCTGGCATAGTTGACTAAGTTGTGCGAACTCTTACAGGGTAGACTAGCAGATGTAGGGGAAAGTAGGTGTACCGGTCTATCCGTCGTAAGGTGCTAGCGCTTCTGAAAGACGGTGTCTCGGTCATCCGTCTTCTCAAACACCCTGTAGTGCGAGAAACCAAACGGAGGCGATCGAGTCTTGTGGGGAAAAGTGCGCAAACCTCTGCAGAGTGTAACAAACTAATCATGGTTAGCCGTGTCCCCGGTTATGGACATCTTGAGTATCTAGCACCTGGATTATCATGTGAATCTCAACATGTTACTCTAAATTAATTTTGTGGGGTTTTAATGATGTTACCTAATTGGGATTGAAAATGCTGTCAACCATTCTTAATGTTTAACAACCACCATGATAGTAATTAATTTTATTCCTTTGAAGTAGGGAAAAATTGGCTCTACGCAAAACTGTAACCATAGAGCTTTCCACCAGCCAAATATGCATATAGTATAGCTGTTGCATTCCATTACTTTCTATGTGTTACCTTGCCAGCATATTCAATGTGCTGACCCGTTTTCGGGCTGCAACGTTAATGTTGCAGACTTTTCAGACGACGATTGAGGAGTTTTAGGTCGTGGTTCTATACTCAGTGATGCCGTTGGAGTTGATGGACTCACTTATCTTCCAAGCCTTCCGCTGTTATCGTTATTAGATGGCCTTAAGCCATATTTATTGTAATAAGTTCTCTTTTGAGACACTCGATGTAATAAGTGTGTGATTGCTACTCTGCTATAAATCCTCCGAGTACTGTGTGGTGTCAGCATTACTGATCCAGGGATGACACCGGAGCACAGAGATCAGACTGTTTGAGGTCTGGTCGCTACAAAGCCACACCATCAAGCAAATGCAATATTCACAGAGTCACACACACAGTCAAGCCACACCGAGTCACACACACACAGTCAAGCCACACACACACACACATAGTCAAGCCAGACATATTCACCATCAAGCCACACAGTCAGACACACAGAATGGAGCACTTGCACACAAGAAACAGACATAGATAGGGGCACAACAGAGAAAGCTATAAAGAAATTCGAGAACTTGAATGAGTAAACTGATTTCTCTAGAGCTGTGAGGGTGATTCAGATAAAGCTATAAAGAAATTCAAGCACTGTGAAGTAGCAGCAACATGAGGAATTATATGGTTTTGCACTCTAGTAAAACTTTCTGCCTAAGCACCCCTGAATACACATAACAATATATGGGAACATAAGCAAAGCAAGACAAGAATTAAGCAATTGAAAAGAACATAAGCAGTAACACCCTGGACATCCAACAAGTAGAATAAGAATCGACATAGGGTCAACAATCCAATTTCAATCAGAATAACCGATCTGGACAACGCAACGTTTGAGATCTGAACATCCATCAACTAGTATCAAAGGGCGCATGCGTTTGAGATGTGAAAGAAAGTAACCGATGAACAGCGCATGTGATGGAACAGAGGAACCGATCTGAACGAGCGTGATAAACCATAATCCAATTTCAAAAGCAGACGCGAACATCTGCCCGACGCGAACAAGAAATGCAGGAACGTGAGTGCCTCTCAGATAACAGAAGCGCACGCAGAAGTTTCTCAAACAAACTTGCTAGTTTGCAAACCAGACGACCCAAACCGACCGAACGCTCGCTTGCTTCCTCCATGGATACCCCGACGAGACGGCACGAAGAACACGCGAGAGCATTGGTGTAACGAACCCAGCAGCAACACAGGGGATCGAGCAGAATCAAATCAGACGCGATTGCAAACGGACTACGGCGAGAACGAGCTAGCAGAATCAGAGGAGATTCTATCTAAGCTGACGACGGCGAGGACAAGCAGAATCGAATGAACCAGACGCGATTTCTAATCTAAACGAACTACAACGAGGACGAGCAGAATTGAATGAACCGGACGCGATTTCTAAACGAACGAGAGGGAGGCCGAGCAGAATCGAAAGAACCATACGCGATTTCTGAAAGAACGACGGCGAGGACGAGCAGAATCGAAAGAACCAGACGCGATTTCTGAACGAATGACAGCAAGGACGAGCAGAACCAAATAAATCAAGAACCCCGCAGATGAGCAAAACCAAATCTGGTTCTTCTAATCCGAACGGACGAATCGAGCGAGGATGAGCGAGATAGAACCAGGCGCGAGAGGAGGCGAGGCACCAGTCGACGACGAATCGAGGCGAGAGGCATGGCGCGGACGAAGAGAGGGGGAATGGCCCGGACGAAGAGAGGAGGAGCTGGCCGGCCAAAGGGCGCGCCTTTATAGCCGCGGCAGAGGCGGTTGCGGCAGCCGGCGCCTTGTTCTTGCCGGACACGGCTTCGGCGAGGTGGCGTGCGTGGCGTGGCGGCGGATATAGAAGGAAAGTGGAGCTGGTGGGTAGCCGTTGGGGCTGGATCCGGAGCGGGTGGGCAGGACGAGGTCGGTGGCAGTGCTTCCGTCTCCGTCCCGAATTGAGGACGGACAGGGAAATTTCCAACTAGGGTACTCGGGACAGAAAAACTTTCAAATTTGTTCTTTTTTACTGCTAAAAAAATGTGTTCGGGTTAGAAAAATGCTACTACTGCCAAAAAAGAAAAGGAATAAAAACGCCACGTTCATAGGTGCTACAGGGAACGAAAACATTCACAATTTCGTTAGCACCAACTTAAGTGTCAATTTTATTTTATTTTTGCCCGGCTAGGGCACGTATCCGAGTTGAACGAAAACTCGTCTCGCCCGATAGTGTGCGCAGGGTGTGAACCCTAACTTCCACTGCTTCCCTCCCCCTCCTCGCCTCTCCTCCCCTTCGCCGCCGTCGGGCAAAGCCCAGTCGGTGTAGGCGGCGGCGGGGCGTTTCTCCCTCTCGATAGTGTGCGCAGCGTGGGACGGCACTGTGTCGGAGGTGTGGCAGCAGCAGGTCAGACGGGCGTGCCGGCAGCGTGGACATGGCATGGATGCGGCGGCTGCGCAGATTCCTAAGGTGCAGTGGTGCGTTCTTGGCGGGCCAGCGCTGGTCTGGATGGCGATGGCCCTGCCGGTCTGGTGTGTTGAGTGCCGCGAGTCGGGTAGGCATTGGCCAAAGGTCGCGGCCCTGCCTTTAGGCGGTCATGGTTGTTGGCGAAGGGGGTGTGCTAGTAGTGGTGGCCCGGATCCATCGAGGGATCTGGCCAGGTGTGCAGGGCGTGGTGTGAGGGAGCTGCTTGAGGTTGTCCGTGGATCCGGCTAGCCTTGGTTGCTCCTCGTGGCTCCGGTGGGCGGAGGGCTAGGTCGTGGCAGGGATCTCCCCTTGCCTCGGTCTGGTTCGGCCGTTGCAGGGTGGCTACATCGGTCGGCGGGCCAGCCGCTACGGCTTGCACAGTGGCGGTTTGGCAGCAGGGTGCGGGTGCCGGTGGTTCCTTTCTTGTTCTGTCGGCGGTGCAGGATGCTCATGCGGCGGAGATGGCCAAGACTGGGAGCTCGTGCTTGGGCAGATCAGTTTTGGGCTCAGGACGGGTCGGATCTCTGCTCCGGGTAGATGATGGTGGGCCCGATCCGGGTGGTGCCCGCGACCAAAGAGGTCCCTTTGCTCGTGGGTACGGTGGTTGCTGGTGGTGGTCGGGGCATCGCGAGTCCATCGGGCACATCGGTGTCGAAGACCACGGACATGGCATTGTAAGAGCGTGCTCAACGGCGACCATCGATAGTGACGGAACTCCTCAGCTTCAAATAGTGCAAAGGAACTCCCAAATATTTCAAGGAAAAAGTCCCAATTTTAACACAGAAAATTTGTGAAAGCAACTTGGAAGAAGCACCATCAAGATTAACACTCAACAAATCACACTTATCATAATTAATCTTCATACTAGATATCTGGTCAAAACAAGAAAGCAACAACTTTAAGTTTCTGGCGCATTCAGGATTAGGATCAAATAAAAGCACCGTATCAGCAGCATATTGAAGACTGACTAAGCTATCAGGTACTATATAAGGAATAATCCCATAAATAACATTAGTTCTCACAGCTTTCGCTAACATCCTAGAGAACACATTAGCCACAAGGTTGAACAACATGGGGGAGAATGGGTCCCCTTGTTTCAAGCCTTTCCCACCAACACAATAATGTCCATTGGTGTCATTAATACGAACACTAAAGGAGCTATTTTGGATGATGGACAAGACCCACATAATCCACTTATTGCCAAACCCTCTAGAGGTTAGCATCCCCACCAAGAAATCCCAGTTAACCCTATTTTAAGCTTTCTCGTAATATAATTGAGGATAACCCCAGGCTTGCCAGAGTTATATAGTTCATAGATGGCCTCGGGCTGTGACCACACTTTTTAGAGTGAATCTTCCTCGGACAAACGCAGACTGACACGGATAAAGTAATCTTTGTCCCACAGGTGACACTCTATTAGCCATAGCTTTGCTAAATATTTTTATAGAGCAATTACTAAGGCATATAGGCATGAATTTCTTCATATCCTTAGCATCGGGTTCCTTAGGGATCAATGTGACAATAGCATAGTTGAGCCTCTGGATATCTATAGAGCCATCCTCAAAATCCCGAACCAAGGCCATGAAATCCTTTTTGATTAAATCCCAAAAAGTTTGGTAAAACAGGAAAGAGAGGCCATCAGGGCTAGGGGCTCCATTAGCATACGAGCCCATAATGGCCTCTTTGATTTCCTCCTCAGAAAAGGGTTTTCCTAAACTAATGTTTTCTTCTTGGAATACCATTTCATCATCAAACCAAAAATGGCCACTCGAATGAATATTCGTCTTAGGTTCGTATCCAAGTAAGTTTTTATAAAAATTAGTGGCAACCTCCAACATATCTTTAGTAGAATTGACATGGCCATCTAGGTTGTTCAAACTGAAAGGTGATTTTTTTTCTCCGACGTTGATTTACCACAACATGAAAATAAGCCGTATTCCTATCCCCTTCTATAATTTTTTTAATCTCTAGACCTCTGCCACATCGCAGTTTCTTCTTTTTTCCAGATATCACCCGGCTCCTCTTTGTTCTCTTTCATTCTGAGGATATCCTCAGGAGAAGATCTGTTTTGCTCAGAGAAAACATTTGGAATATCAAATTCTTGGGTTAGTTATCTTTTCTTCATCTTCATAGCTTTCTCCATATTTATACTCCACCCTCACCTTTTGTCTGGACAACTTAGTTTTAAATTGCCATGTGTCAATAGCAGAATCAAAAGGAGAGGGGGTATTCTAGATTTTATGCACCAGAGTAATAAACTCAGGGTGACTAAACCACAATTTTTCAAATCTAAACAATCTAGAAGTAGGAGTGTTGTCTTCTCCGGTATCGAAAAGAAGGGGAGAATGGTCACTGCATACTGTAGGTAAAGCACATAGGGTGGTAAGAGGGAAATGGGCATCCCAATTAGTGGAAGAAAAAACCATATCAATGGTAGCAAAGATAGTGTTGTCCTGATTATTACTCCAGGTAAAAACCCTGTTAGCCAGTTTTGTTTTCATAAGGCCCCATTTGTTGATCCAATCATTGAACATGGGTCCAGAGAATAACTCCATCACATACAATGCTTTCTTGTTGTCTTATTGCATGTCCATGATGTACATTTTGCACAAACCACCAAAGGCAAGTCACCAACTCTTTAAATTGTGTGCTTAACGTATGACCTGAATATCCCATACACTTGCTCTGATAACACTGATATGGCTTAACTGAATTTTATTAGCACTAACAAAATTATAGATCTAAATGCTAGTATCTAGAAGTTAGAATGCTATGCGTTCCGAGTAGAACCTGTGCCAGATTTTTTTCGAGTGTATCTCAGATGAATATGCCTAACCAACCATAACTTTGTACACTTTTGTACTAACTTCAGTTGTACTCCTACCTTTCAACACTAAGAAACAATATTTGTACTGAATAATATTGATGGGTCTCTCCCCTCCTATGATCCTATCTCCATCCAGCATTTTAACAAGTTCGTCGAGGAGCACTTCACTTGCCGCGTGCCGTGCATCCTGGAAGCCTGCGAGGTGTACCTCGACGGTCATGCCCACGACAACATGTACATATCAGAACCCTGACATACATGAAGAACGGCCAAGAGGGAGCATTCTTCGTTTCACTTTATTAATCATGAACCCTGACATACATTTAGCTGAAACCAATCTTACCAGATTGGACGTACAAACTAGAGGCAAAGATACATGTCCATCAACACATTTATTTTGTTTGAATATCACCGAGCTAACTTACAGTAACGAACATGAACACAATTATTCATGCACTCATGTGCATGCTTGTAATTCAATCGCCGAGCCAGGTGGGCAATTTAGAGTGCATGTTCGGAAATTTTCTTGGCATTCCTTAAGGTTGCGCCAACACGGCGCTTTGCCCGGACGTGAGACGTAGTAGTAGCACCCTTTGGAACCGGTTTCTCTACTGGGATCGTCCCAGTTCCTTGGGATGCACATTTTCACGTTGATTTTGCCTTCATGTAACGGTGAATCATGATATTAGTAGCCTATCAAATAGACAATAGATGCAGTGTTCCTTAGTGCACAGTGTGGCAATTGTTTTCTCCAGACAATGAACAGAACAGTAAGAATGCAGTATATGTATGCTTACACTGTCCAACTGTTGCGAGATACCCGATAAGCAGAATAGTAATCAGCCTGCTCCCCTTCATAGTTGTTCTTCACCTCTTTTCCTGAACTAATGAACCATACGAGAGTTAGATCCAGGATAATGGTCATGCCCCCTCTCAACTTCTATAGAAGCTACAGTACTATAATATCTTGGCTAAAAGAAAGACTAGCAAATTCAGTACATGACTGGCAAGTGAGAAATGGCTGTGCTAACACTTGGCAGATCGCACGACTGTAGCGCGCATATACAGATCAAGTTCTTAACCATTGATGTATATGTATAGTAAGATGTGTACATGATCCTTGTAAGGAATGTTCCCAATTATAAATGCACTCAAACCAGCAAGATATTTTTACCTATGTGGTAATGAAGCGGAGGCGCGTTGCGGTCATCGATCGAGCTCGATCAGGCCGTCGCTGGAGTTGATGACCCGCAGGAGCTCGAGGGACTGACGGAGCATAGGAGGAAGGAGGCTTGGAGGAGAGTGGAGAGAAATCGTGGTGATAAATAGAGAGGATTTGGAGGGGAAGGACTTTGGGCTCCAGCTGGAAGCAGCTCGGAATGGCCCAACATGGCATTCATGAGGGTGAAATAGGAGAGGAGAGAGCTACAAGAGGAGGCTAACGTGGACGCTTTTGGTGTCATGCATGACACGGATCGCACATCTACAAGATCGCACATGTTGGGGTGGGACATATGATAGTTGAGACAGCATGTGTGGGTTGGGAGGCAGCGTTTTGGCTCTGTGGGTTCGAAGATTTCAGCGTGGTCTGTGCCATGGTATCAAGGATGACGAAAGGCAACTGATTTCCTTCTCTGATGGCCGATCGCATTAGCTTGTCAATATTTCATCCCGCGGGTGCGTGGGAGGGGACATGGATCTGCATGCGCGTCGATGGTGGTGGCGGGATTAGCAACGAAGGCGATGGAGGGTTTGTTGTGAAAGTTGTTCCACAAGCACCAGTGTGGAATGGATTAAAAGGAAACTCCCTTGACAGGATGCTAATAGTATTTCTGCTAAGTATACTATGAAAAGAGGACAAGCTGAACATCACACGGTTACATAGTTTTCTGAACTACGGATATTAAATTTCTTGTCCAGGGTGGAATTAGTTATTCCTTGTCGGGTGATTATCGTCAGATAACTAATCACTTATTGCCGGAGGGATGTAGTACATGATGGTAATGTGGTGGCGCTGTTTTTCTCTAGAGGTTTGCTGTAGAGGAATGAATCAGGGGCTCAAACTCCCGGTTGGACTAAGGGCATCTCCAACGCCGCGCCATTCAACCCGGCATTGCATATGTCCAAGGACAAGGCCGCACGTCTGAATTCTTGCATACCAACCAGAACCTGGGAGAGGCTTGTGGGTGTCCGGACCTCCACCACGTAGGACTTCGACAACCTCGGCCCACTCAAATTCCCTCTCTCGAACTACTTTTCTCCCACTCTGTCAATTCCCCCTTCTCTGTAACCCCCACCCCCACCACTTTACTCTTCAAATGCGCGGGAGTTCTCAAAATCGGGATTTAAAAAATGTTCAAGTTTTCAAAAAAGATTCACAGTTAAAAAAATGCTCACGTTTTCAGAAATTGTTCTAGATTTCAAAAAATGTTCACGTTTTCAAAAATTATTCACAATTAAAAAAATCATGGTATATAAATTTTTTGTGTTTACCAAAAATGTTATCATTTTCAAAAAATGCTCCCGCCTTCAAAACAATGTTTGTGATAAATGTTCGCATTTTCAAATATTTCTCACATTTTAAAAATGCTTGCTTTTTCAAAAAAATGTTTGTGTTTTGAAAAAATCACAATTTCACGAAGGTTCGGATTTTTAAAATGTTTTTCAAAGAATCCTTCACTTTTTTAAAATGCTCTAAAATAATAGCCCATATTTATTTTTGTTTTTGTAGAAAAGACTATAGTTCCAAAGCTACTACAGGATTGTCGCGCTACAGTAGCACGCCTCATTATAGGACCAGATCGCATGAAGCACATCATGTGAAAAAGCACAGTTGTGCTTCACAGTGAAGCACAACTATGCTTTTCGTTGTGCTTAAGTGAATAGCATAGTTGTGCTTCATAGAAAAGCACAGTTGTGCTTCCACATGAAGCAGATATGTGCTTTTCGAAAAGTGAAAATATAATTGTGCTTCTCGAAAAATGAAAAGCATAATTGTTCTTCTGGTGAAGCACAATTGTGCTTCCTGAAAAGTAAAAAACACAATTGTCCTTTTTTAAGTGAAAAGCACAATTATGCTTTCTAAAAAAACATAGTTGTGTTTTTTTTTCAAAAAATTGAGAAGTACAATTGTGCTTCCAAAAACAAGTGAAAAAACCCACTTGTGCTTCTGGTTTCCGGTTATTTTTTTAGTTCCTAGTTTTTCTAGGGTTTTGTTTTATTTTTGTTTCCTTTTTTGTTTTTTTAATTTCCCTATTTTCCTTTTTTAGAAAAAAATCGTCCAAACCTATCAACATGTGATCAAGTTTCGAACATCTCGATGCAAGAAACGAAATGGTGAAAAAGGTTCGTGATTTGGACGCATGGTTCAAGGGATAAACCATTTCGGAAAAACAATGAATGGAAAAAAACACAAAACTCTTAGATTGCGACTAATGTCACAAAAACAGTGAGCCACTTGTCACCACAAAAAGAAGGTATGGGTGACCTTTGTGACAAGTACCCTCTAACTAGTGATCTCGGGTGTGTTAGCTCTTCCTCGTCATGTTTTTTTTAGATGCTCATCATGTTCCTCTTAACAACGTCTTAGTAATTTGGGGCACAGGCCGAAATGCAAAATAAAGTTATACAGTTTTGAAGAACCATTTGGGTATAAGAAAAGACCATACCTTCAAATTTGAAAGAACAGCTATGTTTAAGTATGTTTAATGCGTGATCAACTACTCCTCAGAAAGAGATCTATTAACCTACGCCAAACAAGGCGCTCGTGGCCTAATGGATAAGGCATTTGACTTCTAATCAAAGGATTGTGGGTTCGAGTCCCACCGAGCGTGATTATTTTTATGTTATTATTTCTGATATTTTTTCCTTACGTACACTTCTCCAAAAAATTGTACAAATACATACAATCTATGTTATTACAGTATTTTTTTCTTACCTACAATTCTCCATTTCTTTTGTACACACACACTATATGTCGCTAGCAAAATACATGATAGAGACCATGAAAAAAAAACATGATATGGATCCTGGCTCGACATTCATAGTCGTATAACTCGGGGCGGGCTTGATCGCACAGTGGATGTCATAGGAGACATTGTTCTATATGAAAGGCCCAGCGGGCTAACAACTATTATATCAAACCCCACACACAACGTGGTTTCAAAATTATTTACTTTAGTGTAATGCCGTCCACTCTAAGTTTGTTGGTTAGTGAAACCGAGGCCCTTGGTTCGCTCGATTGGGTGAGTTGTTGGCAACTAGGGTTTCCATCCCGTTCCACCTATCCCTTCCTCTTCCCTCTTGCTACCACCCTAGTCGATCATCGGGCAATCCAGTGCTGGCACTGGTGACGATGGCGGCGAGGAGCTCGTAGCTCCGGCCCCTCACGGAGGAATGCAGATCCTATGGCGGTGACGTCTTTCGGCAGGAAACGCTCGCCGGAGGTTGCTGGTCGGAGGCTCAAACGCGTGGTGGTGAGTTACCAGCATGAGTTGGTCGGGGTACGGAGCTCCCCCCGCGCTAGATCTAGAGACTAGAGGTACAAGCTCCTCCCTTTTGCTTAATCTCTCCCACCGTTCTCAACAGCTTGCCATTTCGACCACCGACCCTGGTGCTTGTGGGTACTGGTGAAGGTGCCTAGGGACATGGGGAAACCTTGGTTGGTCCATCCGCCCATCTATGGCGACGGCCATGGCCACCGCTTTCCTCTTGGAGGCGCCACCAAGGTCCCTCCCCTCTACCCCAACGTCACTCCTGGGTGAAAACCCGATATCCGTCTCGAATTAAGCGGTGGTGGCGCCATGTGCGTCATGACCTTCTAGGAGGCGCCGTCTATGCCGTTCGGGTGCTCAAATTTGTGGTGCCGCAAGTGGCGGGACTTGATAGCTTGGGTTTTGAGTTGGCATGGAAGAGCTGAGTGATGCATGTGACGGCATGTTTCTGGATAGTTCTCTCCAGTGGCGGCTCGCGTTGCTCAGTTCCGACAGTGCATCATCCGAATCCGGGTGGAACGGGATAGGGTTCCCCTTCTTGGGGTACATGGGGCAGTTTACCAAGAAACACAAACCTGGTTGCTTAGTGTGAATCTGCACAAATATATCATAAATAACATGTCAATTTTAATTTAAATACAATAGCAAATTTTCACTATGAATCTTCACAAATTTTGTTCATACTTTTTATTTGTGTTTTGTTCATTCTATTTTTCAATGCTAATTTTTGCAATGTCATTTTTCAAACATATTTTTTTGCCAAGGCAATTCTGGGAAATTGCCATGTGAGCATTATTAGGCCAACCACTCAATGGCGGCTAGGGGTCTATACCCGTTTACAGAAGTTGCAGCTCAGCTGAGGATAATGACTTTATATAGTCATTTCAGAGAGTTGATTGCAAAAACCACCATAGTCTGGGCTAGATTTGCTGGAAACATGGGTTTTTAGATTTGTGACAAAGAACACCAATTTTTAGCCTAATACTAGCAAATAAGCCCGTGCGTTGCGACGGGTGAAAAACAAACACTTCCTAATCTAATAACCATGAATCCAAACTTCAATAGGTCCATGTCCTTTATTTCAACACATGGCATCCCATGTTTCTATTTATCTTTTTTCCCACTCTCATGACGCTAGCCTCAATGTTGACATCAACACAACACGTTTGAATGTTGTCAATCTTAAGTCGTCTCTTTCTCGGCATACGATGCAAATGAGCCCGTGCGTTGCAACGGGTGAAAAAACACTCACTTATCTAATAACCATGAATTCATAGGTCCGTGTCCTTTATTTCAACACATGGCATCCCATCTGTGTTTCTGTTTATCCTTCTTCCCACTCTCGTCGACGCTGGCCTCAATGTTCACACCATCACAACACGTTTGAATGTTGTCAATCCTAAGACGTCTACCTTTTGGCATAGGATGATAAATCTATTTTCTGTGAAGTTTTGACGAGGCGTGCATGCATGGTTATTGATACTGTTTTTTCCCATCCTAGTTTTGCCAAAGTGTTTATTTTCAATTCGGAGCGGCACCGATACGAAGGAAAGACTGATCATGCACTATTGATTAAGGTTTCATTGTAAATAGCATTTTTTTAAATGGTTAACAATTAAAAATAATATCATATTCAGATTCTACATATTTTTCTAATCAAATTTCATATATAACATGTTAAATTTGGAGTTAGGGTTAAAAAGCTATGAATTTTTAAAAAATCGATTAATATGTACTATACGGGTTTATTACAAAAACTTAAGGGGGTTTTTCTACAAAATATCATGATGGACTAAGAATACCTATTTCTTTAATTAGTAGGTAGTATAGATAGCACATATGCCCGTGCATTGCAATGGGAGAAAAACACATCGTGCATTCGAACTTAAGCAAATATCCACTCTAAAGTCCAGTCAACTACTCGTTTAACTAAAAGTATACACTTGGATTTCAAATGTTGCAATTTTATTGATTATTTTATCTAGTTGGATTAAAGATAAAATCAATCATCACATGTCTAGATTAAACAACTTATTAATATGGCATTGTGAACATTGATATTATTTTTATAAATTTGGTCAAAGTAGAGATATTTTGACTTCAGACAAAACTTATATGCAGATTAAAAAGAACTGGAGGGAGTAACTAGCAAAAGATGAAGATATACTTGTTTGGCGTCCTTGACAACCTTATGCCATCAGAGGCGGGGAAGCATTAACGAATACACCTACCTCGCACTAACCAATTGTTTTGTATAATAATCCAGAAGCAAGAGTCCCTAGGCAATTATTTCATATGCATATAAAAGTGAATGGCTCAAAACAGTTCTAAGCAAGTCCTATAAACGCCCATATCTGTCAAATTAGCCTCTATTAGCGTTTCAACCAGGACGTAAATAGTTAACAAAAGGGATTATATTTTTCCATGACAGTGAACATAACTGTCTATGCTCTCTATTTGCCCTTTCCACTTTTCTTCAGGTTTTCATCAATACCTTCTGAGATCAAAGAATCTGAACAACTGCTATCTTCTAATGCATCTTAAGAAGTACTAGACTCCTATGTATGCAACATATGGGACGCTCCTGGAACGACTCTTTCTACATATCCATGCAAAGATAGAAATCGAGCGTATTTACGAAAAGTAATAATACCCCTATACTTTGGGAGCTCCAACACCAACGACAAAAGCTTGCCATATTCCCGCAAAAAAAATTGCTTGCCACATCTCTTACAAAGAAAGAAGAAAGGGTGTAGGGAATGAGATGCGTAAATTAGAAACAGGCTGTACCTCTCCTCACAAAAGTCATTGGCAGTCCACCATGACAGGAAACTAATTCTTCCGTCAAAGAATAAATTTCTTGCTTGCCCGTGTTACCAATTTCAGCATTTACATCACCTGAATGCACCTCTTCTGGGGACAACCTTATCTGCATCATAACTCGTCATCTAAGTCCCCAAATCTGATACTAACTCGTTTAGCAATCGTATAGATACAAATCCATCCAATTAGTTTCCAAGCAATCTTGGTTGGTGTAGTAGCAAGGGCAAGGGACAGACGGGACAGCTTCACCAAAGAGCGTTGCATCTTGGCATTGATGGAAGATTTGGGCAGCAGGAGGGATGCGCTGTTGCCGTTGGCTGCTAGATGGAACGGCCGCAGGGCGTAGCTGGTGGGATGCGCTGCTGTCGTCGCCTGGTAGTCCTAGGATGCAACGGCCTCGGCTGTATGTAGCAGTCTGCAGGTGAGATGTGTTGCCGCTGCCGTAGTTGCCTGCTAGTTGCAATGGCCATGGGGTGTGCGCCGCCATCTCGATGGACAGAGTAGTTGGTATGTAACGGCGGCTATGGCGGAGGTATAATTATAGGAAATTATATAGCGAGGAGGCGGAGGTGACGACGGTTGCGAACTCTGCCTAACGCATCGAGGAGATCCCTCGGGTCGGGGAGCACACAGATGGTTCGCGGAAGTCAATTGCTGCCGCGCCTGGCCAGTGCCTCCTGCAGTGCTAGCCAGATTGCAGATGCGTGTGCTAGCCATGGCCTCCTGGATTGGGTCGATTGCTATCGCTGCCATGTACGTGCTTCATGACGCCGCTGATTTTAGACACAGTCGATCCCGATTTTAGAGCAACGACGGCGGATTAGCAGGCACTGTTTGATCGTGGAGGCAGCAGTGGACGGTATAAATAAAGAGGGAGAGGAGGAGAGATTGATCACGGGACGACATACGAAAACCGGGCTTGAAACCTGCAGCAGTCCAGATGACGGACGAAGAAAGGTTTTACCCAGCATGTCACTGCGGGTTGAATTACCAGAAAACAAAAGGATTTTTTTTATAAAAACGCCACGACGGTGAATCCGGAGACTCAATCCATGCTTTATTATTACTAGTAAAAAGGTGCCCATGCGTTGCAACAGGGCATACATATTTGAATGATACAACACCATATGAACCCCCTGCAAAAACATCATATAGATCCTCATCTATCTCAGGTGGCATTGTCAAATTCAATTTACCATTAAACTACTATTCTTCTTCTCTTCCTCCTTCTCCTTCACCGCAACTCTTCATGTGCTGGTTGGGCTTGAGTTTTAAACTATAGCATTATATGAGGCAAATATGTGCTACAAAAATATTACATGTGCTTAAACAATAGAATGTGAGATCCACAATAAGGCATAAGAAATTGTGTAGAAAGCTCTTTTATTGTAGTGGCAGTCGATCTAAATATTGAGATACGACGATATGCATCTGCTTGCTTTCCATGTGGGCTGGATTAATTCCCCTTTGCTTTTTATTTAGATTTGCAAAGGCTACTGAAGATGGTGTATCATTAACATGCAATGGCCAAAATTAGATTTTTCAGAAAATAAAGTAATGCATCTGGTAAAAATTTGAACTACTCTGCCCTCCATGTTGCTACACTGCAATTTTGGCACGCTGGTGTCTTGTACCTGGCACTCGCAAGAAAAGAGTGATGTGATATTCTATCGGACACATTGGACTCAGTTTTTTGTTGGCGAAGGTAAGGAGTTGGTGTTGGCAACGAAGAGAAGATCCACAATTTGATATAAGCACAAAATGTGTAACTTAAAAGCTAATAATACTATCTCATTAAACCATCATTTTGTCAACCATTAAATATATAGGATGCCAGTTTGGGACACCTATGTGATAGCTTGGCTTATTAGGGATGATAGACTACTCATATCAATAAGGAATTCCTTCTTATCCGGGAGCCCATTCAGACAGAACTCCAAAGTTAAGCGTGCTCAGCTTGGAGTGGTGTCAGGATGGGTGACCGACCGGGAAGTTGCTCCCGGGTGCGCACGAGTGAGGACAAAGTGCGCAGAAAAGACTAGTATTGATCTGTGGGGCCAGTCTAGATCCCGCCAGGAGTAACGACCACCGGCGGGTGTGTCCGGGGCGTTACAAGTTGGTATCAGAGCCGACCCTCGCGGTTACACAGATGATTGCGGACAGGTGCGTGGTCATGTTGTTCATGACGTTTGTGACCCGTCGTGGCACCCGGCATGGCACATGTACCGGACTGGAAGCACAGACGTTTGTGTCAAGAGGGAACGTTCCTGTGGCCCGACGAGGACGTCGGTTCCTCTGAGTGGGGGTGTATGTGATAGCCTGGCTTATTAGGGATGATATACTACTCATATCAATAAGGAATTCCTTCTTTTCCGGGAGCCCATTCGGACAGAACTCCAAAGTTAAGCGTGCTCAGCTTGGAGTAGTGTCAGGATGGGTGACCGACCGGAAAGTTGCTCCCGGGTGCGCACGAGTGAGGACAAAGTGCGCAGAAAAGACTAGTATTGATCTGTGGGGGCAGTCTAGATCCCGCCAGGAGTAACAACCACCGGCGGGTGTGTCCGGGGCGTTACAACCTAGGTTCCTGCCTGGGCACCTAGCTTAAAAACCGTTGGATGACACTAAAATCTGTGCATGTGTAATTAGTATTAGCATTGATGGATAAATCTTATTAGAAAAGAATTATTGCTTAATATGGACACTTCATACCTGCTCAGATTAGATAGGATAGAGAAAATCAGTAATAAATGGCCCATGTTTTAAGTCCATGCATGTCTCATCGTACGTGCATCATTTTGCATATAATGAAGGTCATACGTTGAATAAATCACTAGGTATATACATACATAATCCAAAATATCTTAGGTATATATGTTTTGTACTCGAAATATTTTGATTATATATTAGATACCTATATGTCACGTAGCCGGATATATTCGTAGCCATGTTTTACTTTAGATATATGTCATGTAGACTGGGTATGTACAATATTTTCCAAGATTTTTTTACACAACCGGGTATATAAGTGTGTCGATACATTGGGTATTTCCACTTGACGTATATACGTCGACCAGGTATTATAATATTTTCTTCAGTAGGTATTGGATAGTTAGGAAAAAAATAAAATGCAATTAGTCAAATAACAAATTCTTGGGTATATACGTACCCGCGTTTGTACATACTTTTGTTAGTAAGTATAAGATACCCATTTTAGATAATTGGGAAACAAATAAATGTAATAGTTTTTTTAAAAATAAATTATTGAATATATACATACCTACGTATGTCCATAATTTCGTTGGTAGGTATTAGATACCTGTATTAGATAGTTAGGAAAAAAAACACACGTATTAGATACCTGTATCAATTCTAAAAAATCAATATTATAACGTTTTATTGTATGGCAAGTCTTGCATGCCTAATAATTAGAAAAAACAAATAAAACGTAAGGAGGGAAAGTCTTGCATGAAGAATAGTTAGGAAACAAATTAAATATAACACGGTTTTCAAAACAATTAAGGTGCCCCAAACAATTTACCTATATATATATAAAAAGAGAGACTTAACCTAAGTAACACTATAGAAATAATTCTTAAAAGGTCAGATACACATTCTTCATGAAACCAGGGACTTACAAAATCAAATCTTTGGACAAATCTTTCACTGGTGCAAATGCACGCGACAATCAGCTAGGAACTCCCAGGGATCCTTCCTAGTTGATTTGGTGCTCATCCGAAAAAAAAGTTGCAGCCGATGCTAGCATGGTTAGCATGCATATCCAGCAGCCTCCCCTCAAATCTCAATCAAATATAAATAAAACTCCAGCAGCTTCTAGTCGGTAGCAGCAACAATTTCATCATTAAAAAAAAGCACAAGTCCTCGTCGAGGAGCTTATCTCACCGCTCCTTATCCACACACATCGCCTTACCTAGCGCGGTCGCTCCGCCTCCATCCATGGCTCCATCTTCCTCCTCCTGCTACCTCATCAGTCACCACCCGCTCCTCTGCTCCATCCACCTAACCACTCGCTGCTCTTCTCTTCTATACAGCCCGCAAGGGCGGCTTGGCATCGCCCCGCCCCTAGTTCCCTCCTCCTGGCCGTGCTCCACCACAGAGCCCCTGATCTCCCGTTGGTGACCTCTCCGAGCCGATGATGCACTCCACACCTGGAGTGCGCGGCCGCGTGGCCCAGCAAATACTCCCCCCGCCCTGTCGGTGCCGCACCAGGAGGGTCCCGGGGACCAGCGAGCACTGTCAGGTCGGTGCCGATGCACGACACCGAGGCGGCAAAGCCGAGGGAGGCACCGGTTGCACCGGGCACAGCCACCAGATATTCCCGGGCGATGACTGGCGCGGCTCCTGAGCTCGGGCGCGGCCTCACGGGCACGCGGCCATGGGCGACGACGGCGCAGCTCGCGAGCTCGGGGTGCGGCCTCACCGTGCTGCTCGCTAGAGTGGCAGCACCGCTAGCAATGGAGACGTAGGAGGAGGCATCGCCTCGGCGAGCGCGAGGCCGTAGAAGATGTTGAGCGTCGCCCCACGTCGGCGGCCATGGGGGTGGGGAGGTCGGAGGAGGCAGCAACGGGGGTGGAGGTCTCGTCGGCGGCCATGGCGGATGCCCTCGTGGTGGCGCTGGCGCTCTGTTCGTTGGCTCTGTCTAGTTTCTCTTTTTAGGACAAAGAAGAGAGAGGGAACGTGGATACGTGGTGATTTGTCAACATGCCCGAGATCCCGCCGCCAAGCTCGACCATAGCCAGGATCTTCCCCTTCGGCATCCCCCCGTACCCTCCCGCTCATCTGCAAAGTCGCCGTCACTCCCTTTTTTTCCGTCGCTCAAGCTCCCAGCACCGACGGCCACTCTGTCTCTGCATGTATGTATGTATGTGTGAGCCTTCCTCCTCAGAGATGTTTTTTGATTGATGATGCATGTATGCTGCAGGTCTTGTCTTTTTTCGTGCTTTGGCTTGTTTGATTCATGCAATTTGAGAACGTATTTAAGTTGCTATGATATGATCTAAAAAAGCAGGGTGGGACTATTGATTTAAAAAGGAGTACAAAATTTTATCACATGGAGCAACTATTTTGATAGCGGCCCATAACAGAAACTTAAATTCTGGCCCATGAGACTTACGAAGCTCCAGACCACGTACCAAACGACGATGTACGAAACTTTTCACGGTAGATGTGAAAAGTACCACCTCGAATATATGCTTTAAATTCAAACTGAAAGCGTAAATTCACGGAAAGAAGCGTACTGTGACGGTGAACCCACGAAGTCAATCCGTGCTTTATTATTAGGGATAGATTATTATTACTAGTAAAAAGGTGCCCGTGCGTTGCAACGGGGCATACATATTTGAATGATACAACACCATATGAATCCCCTGCAAAAACATCATATAGATCCTCATCTATCTCAGGTGGCATTGTCAAATTCTTTTTACCATTAAACTACTATTCTTCTTCTCTTCCTCCTTCTCCTTCACAGCAACTCTTCATGTGCTGGTTGGGCTTGAATTTTAAACTATAGCATTATATGAGGCAAATATGTGCTATAAAAATATTACATGTGCTTAAACAATAGAACGTGAGATCCACAATAAGGCATAAGAAATTGGGTAGAAAGCTCTTTTATTGTAGTGGCAGTCCATGTAAATACTGAGATACGACGACATGCATCTGCTTGCTTTCCATGTGGGCTGGATTAATTCCCCTTTGCTTTTTATTTAGATTTGCAAAGACTACTGAAGATGGTGTATCATTAACATGCAATGGCCAAAATTAGATTTTCCGGAAAATAAAGTAATGCATCTGGTAAAAATTTGAACTACTTTGCCCTCCATGTTGCTACACTGCAATTTTGGCAAGGTGGTGTCTTGAACCTGGCACTCGCAAGAAAAGAGTGATGTGATATTCTATCGGACACATTGGACTCAGTTTTTTGTTGGCGAAGGTAAGGAGTTGGTGTTGGCAACGAAGAGAAGATCCACAATTTGATATAAGCACAAAATGTGTAACTTAAAAGCTAATAATATTATCTCGTTAAACCATCATTTTGTCAACCATTAAATAAAGAACATTAACAAAGGGAGCATGTAATTCTTGCTGATGAAGTAATAGTTTTTTTTGGAAATACTGATGAAGTAATAGTTTATTCTGCAAAAACATGCTACTATTGTCATAAGTAAGGCAAAACCACCAACAATAATGTGATATATATATATATATATATATATATATATATATATATATATATATATATATATATAGGGCAACGCTATTCTAAGCGTGAGTGTAGAATAGCTTATTCTACACCCCTAGTAACGCTATATACAAAATCTAGTAAACGATGTACAAAATGTAGTAATTCGGAAAATATTTTTTTTACATCCAAGTTTGTAATTTACTAAATTTTTACAAAAATTACTACATTTTACCTAGTATGTTACTATATTTTATATGTACCATTACTGGGGTGTAGAATAAGCTATTCTACACTCACGCTTAGAATAGCGTTACCCTATATATATATAGAGAGAGACTTAACCTAAGTAACACTATAGAAATAATTCTTAAAAGGTCAGATACACATTCTTCATGGAACCAGGGACTTACAAAATTAAATCTTTGGACAAACCTTTCATTGGTGTAAATGCACGCGACAATCAGCTAGGAACTCCCAGGGATCCTTCCTAGTTGATTTGGTGCTCATCCAAAAAAAAAGTTGCAGCCGATGCTAGCATGGTTAGCATGCATATCCAGCAGCTTCCCCTCAAATCTCTATCAAATATAAATAAAACTCCAGCAGCTTCTAGTCGGTAGCAGCAACAATTTCATCATTAAAAAAAAGCACAAGTCCTCGTCGAGGAACTTATCTCACCGCTCCTTATCCACACACATCGCCTTACCTAGCGCGTCGCTCCGCCTCCATCCATGGCTCCATCTTCCTCCTCCTGCTACCTCATCAGTCACCACCCGCTCCTCTGCTCCATCCACCTAACCACGCGCTGAACTTCTCTTCTATACAGCCCGCAAGGGCGGCTTGGCATCGCCCCGCCCCTATGTTCCTCCTCCTGGCCGTGCTCCACACCAAGAGCCCCTGATCTCCCGTTGGTGACCTCTCCGAGCCGATGATGCACTCCACACCTGGAGTGCGCGGCCGCGTGGCCCAGCAAATACTCCCCCCGCCCTGTCGGTGCCGCACCAGGAGGGTCCCGGGGACCAGCGAGCACTGTCAGGTCGGTGCCGATGCACGACACCGAGGCGGCAAAGCCGAGGGAGGCACCGGTTGCACCGGGCACAGCCACCAGATATTCCCGGGCGATGACTGGCGCGGCTCCTGAGCTCGGGCGCGGCCTCACGGGCACGCGGCCATGGGCGACGACGGCGCAGCTCGCGAGCTCGGGGTGCGCTCACCGTGCTGCTCGCTAGAGTGGCAGCACCGCTAGCGATGGAGACGTATGAGGAGGCATCGCCTCGCGAGCGGCGAGGCCATAGAAGATGTTGAGCGCGGCCCCACGTCGGCGTCCATGGGGGTGGGAAGGTCGGAGGAGGCAACAACGGGGGTGGAGGTCTCGTCGGCGGCCATGGCGGATGCCCTCGTGGTGGCGCTGGCGCTCTGTTCGTTGGCTCTGTCTAGTTTCTCTTTTTAGGACAAAGAAGAGAGAGGGAACGTGGATACGTGGTGATTTGTCAACATGCCCGAGATCCCGCCGCCAAGCTCGACCATAGCCAGGATCTTCCCCTTCGGCATCCCCCCGTACCCTCCCGCTCATCTGCAAAGTCGCCGTCACTCCCTTTTTTTCCGTCGCTCAAGCTCCCAGCACCGACGGCCACTCTGTCTCTGCATGTATGTATGTATGTGTGAGCCTTCCTCCTCAGAGATGTTTTTTGATTGATGATGCATGTATGCTGCAGGTCTTGTCTTTTTTCGTGCTTTGGCTTGTTTGATTCATGCAATTTGAGAACGTATTTAAGTTGCTATGATATGATCTAAAAAAGCAGGGTGGGACTATTGATTTAAAAAGGAGTACAAAATTTTATCACATGGAGCAACTATTTTGATAGCGGCCCATAACAGAAACTTAAATTCTGGCCCATGAGACTTACGAAGCTCCAGACCACGTACCAAACGACGATGTACGAAACTTTTCACGGTAGATGTGAAAAGTACCACCTCGAATATATGCTTTAAATTCAAACTGAAAGCGTAAATTCACGGAAAGAAGCGTACTGTGACGGTGAACCCACGAAGTCAATCCGTGCTTTATTATTAGGGATAGATTATTATTACTAGTAAAAAGGTGCCCGTGCGTTGCAACGGGGCATACATATTTGAATGATACAACACCATATGAATCCCCTGCAAAAACATCATATAGATCCTCATCTATCTCAGGTGGCATTGTCAAATTCTTTTTACCATTAAACTACTATTCTTCTTCTCTTCCTCCTTCTCCTTCACAGCAACTCTTCATGTGCTGGTTGGGCTTGAATTTTAAACTATAGCATTATATGAGGCAAATATGTGCTATAAAAATATTACATGTGCTTAAACAATAGAACGTGAGATCCACAATAAGGCATAAGAAATTGGGTAGAAAGCTCTTTTATTGTAGTGGCAGTCCATGTAAATACTGAGATACGACGACATGCATCTGCTTGCTTTCCATGTGGGCTGGATTAATTCCCCTTTGCTTTTTATTTAGATTTGCAAAGACTACTGAAGATGGTGTATCATTAACATGCAATGGCCAAAATTAGATTTTCCGGAAAATAAAGTAATGCATCTGGTAAAAATTTGAACTACTTTGCCCTCCATGTTGCTACACTGCAATTTTGGCAAGGTGGTGTCTTGAACCTGGCACTCGCAAGAAAAGAGTGATGTGATATTCTATCGGACACATTGGACTCAGTTTTTTGTTGGCGAAGGTAAGGAGTTGGTGTTGGCAACGAAGAGAAGATCCACATTTGATATAAGCACAAAAATGTGCAAACTTAAAAGCTAATAAAACTAATCTCGTTAAACCATCATTTTTGTCACCATTAAATAAAGAACATCTAACGAAAGGGAGCATGTAAATTCTTGCTGATGAAGTAATAGTTTTTTGGAAATAACTGATGAAGTAATAGTTTATTCTGCAAAAACATGCTACTATTGTCATAAGTAAGGCAAAACCACCAAATAATATGATATATATATATATATATATATATATATATATATATATATATATATATATATATAGGGCAACGCTATTCTAAGCGTGAGTGTAGAATAGCTTATTCTACACCCCTAGTAACGCTATATACAAAATCTAGTAAACGATGTACAAAATGTAGTAATTCGGAAAATATTTTTTTTACATCCAAGTTTGTAATTTACTAAATTTTTACAAAAATTACTACATTTTACCTAGTATGTTACTATATTTTATATGTACCATTACTGGGGTGTAGAATAAGCTATTCTACACTCACGCTTAGAATAGCGTTACCCTATATATATATAGAGAGAGACTTAACCTAAGTAACACTATAGAAATAATTCTTAAAAGGTCAGATACACATTCTTCATGGAACCAGGGACTTACAAAATTAAATCTTTGGACAAACCTTTCATTGGTGTAAATGCACGCGACAATCAGCTAGGAACTCCCAGGGATCCTTCCTAGTTGATTTGGTGCTCATCCAAAAAAAAAGTTGCAGCCGATGCTAGCATGGTTAGCATGCATATCCAGCAGCTTCCCCTCAAATCTCTATCAAATATAAATAAAACTCCAGCAGCTTCTAGTCGGTAGCAGCAACAATTTCATCATTAAAAAAAAGCACAAGTCCTCGTCGAGGAACTTATCTCACCGCTCCTTATCCACACACATCGCCTTACCTAGCGCGGTCGCTCCGCCTCCATCCATGGCTCCATCTTCCTCCTCCTGCTACCTCATCAGTCACCACCCGCTCCTCTGCTCCATCCACCTAACCACTCGCTGCTCTTCTCTTCTATACAGCCCGCAAGGGCGGCTTGGCATCGCCCCACCCCTAGTTTCCTCCTCCTGGCCGTGCTCCACCGCAGAGCCCCTGATCTTCGCCCCTGTTGTTGACCTCTCCGAGCCGACGATGCACTCCACACTTGGAAGTGCGCGACCGCGGTGGCCCAAGCAAAATACCCCCCCCCCTATCGGTGCCGCACCAGGAGGGTGCCGGGGACCGGCGACACGGTCAGGCCGGTGCGATGCACGACACCGAGGCGACAAAGCCGAGCGAGGCACCAGTTGCGCCGGGCACAGCCACCAGATATTCCGGCGATGACTGGCGCGGCTCCTGACTCGGGCGTGGCCTCACGGGCACGCGGCCATGGGCGACGACGGCGCAGCTCGCGAGCTCGGGGTGCAGGCCTCGCCGTGCTGCTCGCTAGAGTGGCAGCACCGCTACGCATGGAGACGTATGAGGAGGCATCGCCTCCGGCGAGCGCGAGGCCATAGAAGATGTTGAGCGCGGCCCCACGTCGGCGTCCATGGGGGTGGGAGGTCGGAGGAGAGCAACGGGGGGGGGGAGGTCTCGTCGGCGGCCATGGCGGATGCCCTCGTGGTGGCGCTGGCGCTCTGTTCGTTGGCTCTGTCTAGTTTCTCTTTTTAGGACAGAGAAGAGAGAGGGAACGTGGATACGTGGTGATTTGTCAACATGCCCGAGATCCCGCCGCCAAGCTCGACCACAGCCAGGATCTTCCCCTTCGGCATCCCCCCGTACCCTCCCGCTCATCTGCAAAGTCGCCGTCGCTCCCTTTTTTTCCGTCGCTCAAGCTCCCAGCACCGACGGCCACTCTGTCTCTGCATGTATGTATGTATGTGTGAGCCTTCCTCCTCAAAGATGTTTTTCGATTGATGATGCATGTATGCTGCAGGTCTCGTCTTTTTCCTGCTTTGGCTTGTTTGATTCATGCAATTTGAGAACGTATTTAAGTTATTACGATATGATCTAAAAGAGCAGGGTGGGACTATTGATTTAAAAAGGAGTACAAAATTTTATCACATGGAGCAACTATTTTGATAGCGGCCCATAACAGAAACTTAAATTCTGGCCCATGAGACTTACGAAGCTCCAGACCACGTACCAGACGACGACGTACGAAACTTTTCACGGTAGATGTGAAAAGTATCACCTCGAATATATGCTTTAAATTCAAACTGAAAACGTAAATTTACGGAAAGAAGCGTACTGTGACGGTGAACCTACGAAGTTAATCCGTACTTTATTATTAAAAAATTAGGGATAGATAGGGAAAGATTTTGCAAAAAAAAAAGACTTGGCGGCTTTTGCCCTTTTAATGAAGATTGTGGAAGGTGGGTCCCACTCATCAGGAGCCGGCTTGGCAAAAAAAGCCAGGTGCACGGTTTGACTAGTCTCTCTTTCTTCGCCGACGGCTTTCTACCCATAAGCTGCCGCCATGTATGGCTCCGGTCGTCCACGTCCTCGTCAGGCTCAAGGCGGTCGTTGTCCTGGTCGAAAGTCCACTACCGGAGAGGTGCAACTACAGGCCAACACCGACCAGGGGGAGGAGAGGAGGAGGACCAGGGTCCGGAGTGGCAACACGATTGGGAGGCGACGGCGACGCTCGGACGCGGCAACCCGTCCTCCTTGAGTTCCAGCCACGATCTCGCCGGGGGCGGGGAGATCGAGACCAAAAGCACGAGGTCTAGATGGATGCGGCGAGGCGGCGACCCCGGGTCTTCACCTTGGTCGCGGTGCTTGCTGGCTGAAGGGGCACGGCGGTTCTATCACGATGGTTGCCATCACGATGAGCAAGCCGCCGCTCCAGCTAGTCTTTGCCGCCCCTTCCGGCCGCTCCGTGACCTCCCAGCGCCCGAGCCTCGTCGACCTCGGTGCTGGACGACGCAGGAATGGCGACGCGGACGGCAGCTAGCACCGGGAGCCTCGTCCAGCGAGCGCCGAGTCAGCTTCGCCGTGGCCGACGGCGTCAGCTCGCACCAGCACGAGCTCCATCTCCTTCCACGCGGGCGCCGCCCAGCGGTGCCGGTCGCAACAGGCGTCGACGAACTCCAAAAGCGCGTCCCTGAACTCGCTGAGCCAGCAATCGGCGCACCGCTCCGCCAGCACGGCGAAGGCGTCGACCGTGCCAGGCCGAGGAGGAAGTATCGTCGTCTGAGAAGACCTTCCGGAGGTCAGGATGCTCACACCGCCGCCGGCGCTCCCGATGACGATGGCTTCACCAAGATGGCCGACGGGACCTTGCCGAGGAGCGGGGAGCACAGATAGTTTTCTCCCAAAAGATGATTGACTAGTCAAAGCGCTTATGTGGCATTTTTTTTACCACATCACCCTGTCCGGCGGGACCTTGACGAGGGGCGGCGGGTCTAGACGGGGAACGCAGAGAGTTTTTTTTTCGCAGAAGAAGATTGACCCGTCAAAGCGCTTACGTGGCATTTTTTTTGCCACATCACCTTGTCCGACGGGACTCATCTGTCATAATCGTCATCAAAATGGTTAAAAGTCATCCATCAGTGTTATTTGCAAAAGATTAGACCTAAAATTAGTGTGTAAACTTGTGTTTCCTGCAAATCTAGCTTATAGCCTGTAATATGGTGGTTTTGTGCAATTAACTCCATTTTAGAGGGGGTTTTCGCGAATACGCAAGTTGCGTATCATTTCATTGATAGGTAGAAAGCAAGAGTTATAGGGGCCCAATTACAAACTCCAACACTAGCGGGAGAGCATGCAACTAGGATGAGCAAGAGATCGAGATGCTCGGCCCGGAAAACAGAGCAGAGGCGCGCCTAGGGCGGCTCGAATTGGGTGATCGCGGCGAGCCCTCTGGCCCCAGCCAAGGCCCAGGTCCGTGACTCGTCGAGGATGCCTTGCGTCACCAGGTCGGTGGATGGGCAGGCGGAGTCAAAAAACACGACGTTACAGTGCCTCCAAATGCTCCAAGCAGTAAGGACGGCGAGGGAGGCGAAGCCTTTGCGAAGCGAGTGCGGGGTGTTGAGGGTGGCGGCGCTCCACCAGTCGATGAATCTGTCCTGTGCCGTCGGGATCGCCGCGGTGAGCCTGAAGCTCGAGAGCACGCGGTGCCATACTTCGCGGGAGAACGGACAGCCGACCAGGAGATGGTCCATTGTCTCGAGGGTCTGGTCGCAGAGGACGCAAGTAGGGCTGTGGGAAAGCCCATGGCAGGCGCTGTGCTCCGCGGTCCAGCAACGGTCGAGGGTAACTAGCCAGATGAAGACCTTGTAGCATAGCGGGGCCCACGTTTTCCAGATCAGCTTGGCGTGCGGCGACGAGGTGGAACCAAGAAAGAGGGCATCGTAGCAGGACTTGGCAGAATATATGCCCAAGGACGTCCAGCACCAGCGGATGGCGTCAGGAGCGGAGGAGAGGGGGATGTCGCGGACGCGACGCCAGAGCTCCAAGTACTGAAGAGCCGCAATGGGGCCAAGTGCCCCTTGGATGTCCTGGGTCCAAGAGCGAAGATGGAGGCCGTCCGCCACAGAGCGGGCTTTCCGGCGTCGTTTGGTCACGAGGGCAAGAATCGCCGGTGCAAACTCGGCCACGCACTGTCCCTGGATCCAGTGATCAGTCCAGAAGCGGCAGGTATGGCCATCGCCAATGATCCAAGTGGTAGACGCCCTGAAGATCGCGCGGACCTCCGCGTCATGGGGGAGCTGGAGGTGTTTCCACGGCCGGTTGTGGTCATTGTGCTGGAGCCAGAGCCAACGGACCCGGAGGGCAATGCCCACATGAAAGAGATCGCGCACGCCAAGGCCGCCAAGGCCGAGCGGCATGCACACCCTGTGCAAGTTGACAGGGCAGCATCCTGACGCTGCGTCCTTGCGCCTGTGCCACGGAAAGTCTCGGATGACCCGGTTGGCGCGCTTGAGGGTGCTAGCATTTAGAGCGATCGCCGCCAAGATGTGAGTAGGCATGGCAGTGAGGACGTGGCGAGCCAGAGCAAGTCTTTTGCCCCTAGAAAGCAGGGCGGCTCGCCAGGTGGGCAGCTTCTTCTGAAGGCGAACAATGAGTGAATCGAAGGCAGAAGATGGCAGCTTTCAGAGTGACAATGGGAGACCCAGGTAGGTGATTAGGAACTGGGCAATGGGGCAGGCCAGGGTGGCGCTCACCTCCGCAGACAGCTCCTCGGAGCAGCGAATGGGAGAGATGGAACACTTGGCGTAGTTGCTATGGAGGCCGGAGGCCACCCCAAAAATCCGGAGTATCTCGCGCACCACGTCGAGGTCGTGGGCATCCGGATGGCAGAAGATCACCACATCGTCCGCGAAGAGGGACACGCTAGAGGACGTGTATTGTAGAGTGAGGCGTCTGAGGATACCACAACGGACGGCGTGCTGGATGAGGGAGTTGAGTATGTCGATGACGATCGTGAAAAGCATCGGGGAGACCGGATCCCCCTGACGGAGGCCCTTGGCATGGGGGATGGGTGGCAACTCCATTTCAGAGGTAAAAACTCAAAGTAGAAGTACCACAGTGTGACGGTAAAATGGCAGTAAAAGGACCATGTCGTCTTCTCGCCCACTTGCGTACCGGTTGGCCAGAATACATGGAGCAGCATGATCTTGATCAGATGGTGTAGAATGCGTGCCGGACAGTGAAGACCTAACTGAACTTGATCTTCAGAGAGCGGAGCAGCATGGAGCATGACATGTACTCTAGTTGCAAGGTGTCGCTGCCCAGGTGACGGCCTCGGCAGTTGCACACTCAGACGTACCAGTCGACTGGGACAGAGTAGCGGCTTTACTGCCCCAATGATAGCGTCATCAGAGCCACGACTCCAACAGGCCCCCCAGGCCTTTTTTGGCACCGACACCTAAAAAATGGCACAGTCGCGTTCCAGGAGCCCAGTTTTCATCGGTTAGGGCTGAAACTGGCGTCGACGGACCCAGACCGAATCTGGCGCGCTGGGGGCGCCTGGGCGATCGTTTTTTGTGCAAAATAACAGTGGGCTCACCGAGTCAGCGACTCGCGTCTCGTCGTACTCACATCGCCTCGGTTTCCCATGGGGAATCAATGCCAAGGCTGCTGCCGGTCAGCCTTCCATTGATTCCTCATGGACGGCGCTCGGCGACGCGCCCCCTCCTCGTCACGCGTACACACGATGCTACCCTCCCGGCCGCTATATAAAGCAACGCCTCCCTCGCCGGTGGACACACCCACCCGCAGCCCCTCTGTCCCCGTGCACAGCCATCGCCGACGAGCCCTCTTTCCTCTCCCTCCCCGTTCACAGCCGCCGCAGTCGATGGGCGAAAGCTGTAACACCCACGATGCGGCTATATCTCTCACGTGTCGGGACACGACTTAGAGGCATAACCGCATGGTAGGCATGTTGCAAGAGAGGTAATCTTTACACATCCCATGTACTGAATAAGAAAGGGATAAAGAGTCGGCTTACAATCGCCACTTCACACAATACATAAATATATCATACATCATCCAGAATACAATCAAGGTCCGACTACGGAACCAAAATAAAGAAAGACAACCCCAAATGCTAGATCCCCGATCGCCCCAACTGGGCTCCTCTGCTGATCATTCGGAAAAGAAACACAGTAATGGCCCGAATCCTCGTCGAACTCCCACTTGAGTTCGGTAGCATCCCCGACACTGGCATCATCGGCACCTGCATCTGTTTGGAAGTATCTGTAAGTCACGGGGACTCAGCAATCTCACACCCTCGCGATCAAGAATATTTAAGCTTAAAGGTAGGAAATGGTAGTGAGGTGGAGCTGTAGCAAGCACCAGCATATATGGTGGCTAACTTATGCAAAAGAGAGCGAGAAGAGAAGCAAAACATGGTCGAGAAGCTAACATGATCAAGAAGTGATCCTGAAGCTACTTACGCTCAAACATAACACGAGACCGTGTTCTCTTCCTGGACTCCGCCGAAAAGAGACCATCATGGCTACACACGCATTTGATTCATTTTAATGAAGTTAGGTGTCAAGTTCTCTACAACCGGATATTAACAAATTCCCATCTGCCCATAACCGCGGGCACGGCTTTCGAAAGTTCAAAACCTTGAAGGGGTGTCCCAACTTAGCCCATCACAAGCTCTCACGGTCAACGAAGGATATTCCTTCTCCCAGGAAGACCCGATCAGACTCAAAATCCCGGTTACAAGACATTTCGATAATGGTAAAACAAGACCAGCAAAGCCACCCGAATGTGCCGACAAATCCCGATAGGAGCTGCACATATCTCGTTCTCAGGGCACACCGGATGAGCAAGACGTTGGGTTGGCATAGACCCTGGTTGCCCAGGGGGCGCCGGGCATCGCTCAGGTTGGACCAACACTTAGAGAATCACTGGCCCGGGGTTTAAAATAAAGATGGCCCTTGAGTCCGCGGAACCCAAGGGAAAAAAGGCTTAGGTGGCAAATGGTAAAACCAAGGTTGGGCCTTGCTGGAGGAGTTTTATTCAAAGCGAACTGTCAAGGGGTTCCCATAACACCCAACCCCGTAAGGAACACAAAATCAAGGAACATAACACCGGTATGACGGAAACTAGCGCGACAAGAGTGGAACACAACACCAGGCATAAGGCTGAGCCGTCCACCCTTTACCAAGTATATAGATGCATTAAAGTAAACAAGATATAATAATGATATCCCAAAAAATATCCGTGTTCCAACAAGGAACAAACTTCTAACTTCACCTCAACTAGCAACGCTATAAGAGGGGCTGAGCAAAGCGGTAACATAGCCAAACAACGGTTTGCTAGGAAAGGTGGGTTAGAGGCTTGACATGGAAATATGAGAGGCATGATAAAGCAAGTGGTTGGTATCGCGGCATTGCAATAGAGCGAACAACTAGCAAGCAAAGATAGAAGTGATTTCGAGGGTATGGTCATCTTGCCTGCAAAGTTCTCAGAGTTGACAAAAGCTTGATCCTCGTTAGCGTACTCAATGGGTTCCTCGATCACGTACTCGCACTACAAAAAAAGACACATCTGTGACATTTTGGGCCAAACAAATTTTTTTTCTGTCATACATATGACACTTCTATGACGATAATTGTGACAAAACCTGGTATCATCATAGATGTGGTGGGCTCCTACTTCTATGACAAAAAATCATGACAAAAAATGGGCTTTTCGTCCTGGGCAGGCCGGAGACGCAGCTGCATGACATTCTTTGGGCCGTCCATGACGGAAAAACCATGGTAGAAGAGAGGGGGAGGAAAATTTCGGGGAGTTCCCGGTTATGGTGGGAGGTCGGGGGCCGAGCGATGCGCATTTCTCTCGTACACGTACACGCGTGGGTGCGAGGCGTTGGCTCTAACTGAACACGAGCGAGGCGTTGGGCTCTAACTGAACCCGAGCGATTGCACTGCAGGCTACGCGTTACTGAACCCGAGCGATCGATCGATGGATGTTAACTGAACCCGATCGAGCGATTCCTTCGCTACTGCTGCTAACTGAAGTCGATCGATGGGATGAACAGTGAGCGTTGTGGGGGGGGTTGGATGAACAGTGAGCGCCGGCGTTGCCTCTGGATGAACAGGACCCCGTGGTGTGGTGGAGGGCTGGATGAACAGTAGACGATGGAGGGGTGCCCGTGGAGGGGTGGTTGAACAGGACCCCGTGGTGTGGAGGGCTGGATGAATAGTAGACGGTGGAGGGGTGGTTGAACAGTAGCCGGTGGAGTAGCGCGCGTTGGAGGCTGGATGAACAGGAGCCCATGGAGGCTGGAGGAGGTCGACGGTAGCCCGGGGAGGCTGGAGGAGGTCGACGGTGGAGATGAACAGTATCCCGTGGAGTCCCGTTTTGCGGTATGCCACACCCCTTCCGATGAACATGACCCCCGTTTCGACCATAGCGCTCCAACACAAGTCCGTTTCCTCCGTTTTGCGGTACGCCACACCCCTCCCGATCAACAGGACCCCCGTTTCGACCGTAGGAGGTCCGTTTCCTCCGTTTTGCGGTACGCCACACCCCTCCCGATCAATAGGACCCCCGTTTCGACCGTAGGAGGTCTGTTTCCTCCGTTTTGCAGTACGCCACACCCCTCCCGATGAACAGGATCTCATTTCGAACGTGGCCGGTCGAACACAAGGCCGTTTCCTCCGTTCTGCGATACTCCAGGCCTCGTTTCCATCGCCTGTTCCGTCCAAGCCCTCTCGATGAACACAACGCATTCCGTTGCCTCCCCATGAACACGACGCATTCCGTTGCCTCCCCATGAACACGATGACAACGTTGTTTCTCCGTTCCGACCCAGCCATGTACACGAGCCCTGGCCGTACGTATGCGCGAGTAGGCGTTTGAGACCCCGCCCGTATGTACACATATGTGGCCGTATTTTCTTTCTTGCACCCTGGCCGCTGTACGTACGTGTACATGCTACGTGCACGCCTCTACTACGACACGTGCGCGCCTCTACATCGACCAGTATATATGTACGTACACGTTCGCGACCAGAATGACAATGCTACGTACGCTTCGATCAGGTGGGTCCCGGCTGTCAGGACCCCGTGGTGTGGAGGGCTGGATGAACAATAGACGGTGGAGGGGTGCCCGTGGAGGGGTGGTTGAACAGGACCCCGTGATGTGGAGGGCTGGATGAACAGTAGACGATGGAGGCGTGCCCGTGGAGGGGTGGTTGAACAGGACCCCATGGTGTGGAGGGCTGGATGAACAGTAGACGGTGGAGGGGTGGTTGAACAGTAGCCGGTGGAGTAGCACACGTTGGAGGCTGGATGAACAGGAGCCCGTGGAGGCTGGGGGAGGTCGACGGTAGCCCGTGGAGGCTGGAGGAGGTCAACGGTGGAGATGAACAGTATCCCGTGGAGTCCCGTTTTGCGGTACGCCACACCCCTCCCGATGAACAGGACCCCCGTTTCGACCATAGCGCTCCAACACAAGTCCGTTTCCTCCGTTTTGCGGTACGCCACACCCCTCCCGATCAACAGGACCCCCGTTTCGACCGTAGGAGGTCCGTTTCCTCCGTTTTGCGGTACGCCACACCCCTCCCGATCAACAGGACCCCCATTTCGATCGTAGGAGGTCCGTTTCCTCCGTTTTGCGGTATGCCACACCCCTCCCAACGAACAGGATCCTGTTTCGAACGTGGCCGGTCGAACACAAGGTCGTTTCCTCCGTTCTGCGGTACTCCAGGCCTCGTTTCCATCGCCTGTTCCGTCCAAGCCCTCTCGATGAACACGACGCATTCCGTTGCCTCCCCATGAACACGACGCATTCCGTTGCCTCCCCATGAACACGACAACGACGTTGTTTCTCCGTTCCGACCCAGCCATGTACACGAGCCCTGGCCGTACATATGCGCGAGTAGGCATTCGAGACCCCGCCCGTATGTACACATATGTGGCCGTATTTTCTTTCTTGCACCCTGGCCGCTGTACGTACGTGTACATGCTACGTGCACGCCTCTACTACGACACGTGCGCGCCTCTACATCGACCAGTATATATGTACGTACACGTTCGCGACCAGAATGACAACGCTACGTACGCTTCGATCAGGTGGGTCCCGACTGTCAGGACCCCGTGGTGTGGAGGGCTGGATGAACAATAGACGATGGAGGGGTGCCCGTGGAGGGGTGGTTGAACAGGTCCCCATGGTGTGGAGGGCTGGATGAACAGTAGACGATGGAGGCGTGCCCGTGGAGGGGTGGTTGAACAGGACCCCGTGGTGTGGAGGGCTGGATGAACAGTAGACGGTGGAGGGGTGGTTGAACAGTAGCCGGTGGAGTAGCGCGCGTTGGAGGCTGGATGAACAGGAGCCCGTGGAGGCTGGAGGAGGTCGACGGTAGCCCGTGGAGGCTGGAGGAGGTCGACGATGGAGATGAACAGTATCCCGTGGAGTCCCGTTTTGCGGTACACCACACCCCTCCCGATGAACAGGACCCCCGTTTCGACCGTAGGAGGTCCGTTTCGTCCGTTTTGCGGTACGCCACACCCCTCCCGATCAACAGGACCCCCGTTTCGACCGTAAGAGGTCTGTTTCCTTCGTTTTGCGGTACGCCACTCCCATCCCGATCAACAGGACCCCCATTTCGACCGTAGGAGGTCCGTTTCCTCCGTTTTGCGGTATGCTAGACCCCTCCAGATGAACAGGATCCCGATTCGAACGTGGCCGGTCGAACACAAGGCCGTTTCCTCCGTTTGCGGTACGCCAGGCCTCGTTTCCATCGCCTGCTCCGTCCAAGCCCTTCCAATGAACACGACCACGCATTTCGTTCCGGCCCAGCCGGTTGGCTCCCACGCGTTTCGTTGCCTCCCGATGAACACGACGCATTTCGTTGCCTTCCCATGAACACAACGCATTCCGTTGCCTCCCCATGAACACGACGACGACGCTGTTTCTCCGTTCCGACCCAGCCATGTACACGAGCCCTGGCCGTACGTATGCGCGAGTAGGCGTTCGAGACCCTGCCCGTATGTACGTACGTGGCCGTATTTTCTTTCTTGCACCCTGGCCGTTGTACGTACATGTGCATGCTACGTGCGCGCCTTTACTACGACACGTACGCGCCTCTACTACTACACGTGCGCGCCTCTACATCGACCAGTATATATGTACGTACACGTTCGCGACCAGAATGACAACGCTACGTACGCTTCGACCAGATGGGTCCCGACTGTCAGACACTTCCTTGCCTGCGAAGATGTAGCTGGTGGGTCCCAGCAGTCATGGGGGCAAATCGTTTTGTTTTTTTACCCGAACGCACTTCCTTGCGTGCGAAGATGTAGCTGCTGGGTCCCAGCAGTCAGGGGGAATCATTTTGTTTTTTTGTCTGGACGCACTTCCTTGCGTGCGAAGATGTAGCTGGTGGGTCCTAGCAGTCAGGGGGGCGAATCGTTTTTTTGGACGCACTTCCTTGCATGCGAAGATGTAGCTGGTGGGTCCCAGCAGTCAGGGGAAAACGTTTTTTTCGCGAAATACGGTGGCCCGTCCGGTGGGTCCCCGCTGTCAGGTGGAGGAATAATTATTTTGCGCGTAATAAGGAGGCACTTTCTTGCTGCGGCCATGGACCCAGCTGTCAGTCTCTCCACGTACAGTCCACGTCCGATGGAAGCCATTCCTTGACCACATTGACCACGCCGCGCCTAGAGCACCAGGACGGTGGACGACGACGAAGCCTAGGAAGGGGACGACGCGGATCTGGGGAAGACGCGGTAGTGGATGCCCATGCGTAGAGGAGTATGAGGGTTCACTCGTTCGGCTGTGGTGTGAGGCTGCCGTCGCCGCAGAATAGCAGGGGGTGTGGGTGAGTAGAGGGATGGCCTGGCCAGCGGTGGGAGTAGTTGGGGGCGGTGAGGCCTCCGCCGCATCGCTGCCGGCCACGGGAGGCAGGAACACGAGGCACGACCGGCGCTGGTTTGGGCGGCTGGAGCAAGAAGACCAGAGGTTGAAGAAGCACTACGGTCGTTGGATGGACATCGTACGGTCACTGGAGCTAGAATCGTGCATATTGACTAAGTTGACAAAGCCCTCCGTCCCCGTCAACTTAGTAGGCCCACAAGTCAGCCTGCCACTATACTGGATCCCAGCTAACAGGGGGAGCATTCATTTTTTTGTGCGTAATAAGGAGGCACTTTCTTGCGTGCGAAGATATAGCTGGTGGGTCCGAGCTGTCAGCGGCAGTAACGTTTTTTTCGTGAAATATAGAGGCCCTTTCGGTGGGTCCCTGATGTTAGGTGGAGGAATCATTATTTTGCGCATAATAAGGAGGCATTTCCTTGCGTGCGGCCATGGACCCAGTTGTCGGCCTCTCCACGTACAGTCCACTTCAGATGCATGTCGGTCGTTGACCACGTTGACCAGGCCGCGCCGAGAGCACCAGGGCGGTGGACGACGGCGAGGCCTAGGAAGGAACAACACGGAGGCAGGGAAGACTCGGCAGTTGTTTTCCACGCGGAGGGGAGTACGACTGTACGAGGGTTTACTGGTTCATCTGCCGTCACCGGAGAATAACAGCAGGTGTGGATGAGTAGAGGGATGGCTAGGTCAGCGATGGGAGTACGGTGGGGCGGTGAGGCCTACGCGGTAGCAGAGCCGGCCGTGGGGAGGAGGGAGCAGGCAGTCCCGCCGGCGCTTGTTTGAGCGGCTGGAGCAGGAAGAGCAGAGATTGATGAAGCACGACGGCTGTTGGATGGCCATCCAACAGTCACTGCTTGTGCGTCAACCTTTTTTTAGAAAAGCCTCAAATCTGTGGAAAACAACATACAACCCATCTGCCATTATTTCTAATAATTTACAGCCCATTTGCTAATTATTAAGGTTTTTTTGGAGCCCATATTCTTTTTGTTAGCATTACAGCCGATATTGTGGCCACGGTTTTTAATCCTGAAATTTCGACTCACATTCAAATTGATTTTAAAAATAAACGTATATCAATATAAAATCCAACAAATTCTCCACGCATAAAAATTAATGTAATTTAAAATCTCAAAATGAAAAAAAGATATTTGAAACTAATTGCCGGTTTGATGTGTTTTAAAAATGTACAACCCATTTCTTATTACTGATGGGCCATTTTCTCGGCCAGCCGAATGAAAGCTCTCCTCGTCTTGAAAGATTTACAGCCCAACAGGCCTGACAAAGCGACATACTTGGAAAATCACAAAAAACTGGGCTGTGACTGTGGACCCAGCTGTCAGCCTCTCCACGTACAGTACTCTTCCGATGGAAGTTGTTCCTTGACCACGTTGACCACGCCGCGCGGAGAGCACCACGGCGGTGGACGACGGCGAGGCCTAGGAAGGGGACGACGCGGAGCCGGGGAAGACGCGGCAGTGGAAGCCCGCACGGAGAGGAGTACGAGGGTTCATTGGTTCGGCTGCGGTGTGAGGCTGCCGTCGCCGCAGGGCCTGGCCAGCGGTGGGAATAGTAGGGGGCGGTGAGGCCTCCGCGGCAGCACAGCCAGCCACGGGAGGCAAGAGCAGGCGGCACGACCGAAGCTGCTTTGGGCGGCTGGAGCAAGAAGACCAGAGGTTGAAGAAGCACTACGGCCGTTGGATGGACATCATACGATCACTGGAGCTAGAATCGTTCATATTGACTAAGTTGACAAAGCCCCCCGTCCCCGTCAACTTAGTAGGCCCACAAGTCGGCCTCCCACCAAGGTGGGTCCCAGCTAGCAGGGGGAGTTCATTTTTTTGTGCGTAATAAGGAGGCACTTCTGGTGGGTTCGAGCTGACAGCGGGGAACGTTTTTTTTTCATGAAATACGGTGGCCCGTCCGGTGGGTCCCAGCAGTTAGGGGGAAACATTTTTGCCGCGAATACTGGTGGCCCGTCCGGTGGGTCCCTGTTGTCAGGTGGAGGAATAATTATTTTGCGTGTAATAAGGAGGCACTTCCTTGCGGCTGCCGTGGACCCAGCTGTCAGCCTCTCCACGTACAGTACTCTTCCGATGGAAGTCGGTCATTGACCACATTGACCACGCCGCGCTGAGAGCACCACAGCGGTGGACGACGGCGAGGCCTAGGAAGGGGACGACGCGGAGCCGGGGAAGACCCGGCAGTGGATGCCCACGCGGAGAGGAGTACAAGGGTTCACTGGTTCGGCTGCGGTGTGAGGTTGCCGTCGCCGCAGAATAATAGGGGGAGTGGGTGAGTGGAGGGATGGCCTGGCCAGCGGTGGGAGTAGTATGGGGACGGTGAGGCCTCCGCGGCAGCACAGCCAGCCACGGGAGGCAGGAGCATGCAGCACGACTGAAAGCACAAGTGCTCCCTAGGTGGTTTTGGTAATTGATGACAACATATCTCTTGTTGGACTAATGTTTCTATCTAGTATGTTTCAGATAAGTTCAACAATGGAGTGGCATGGACTAAAGGTTGTGGGAACTCCTTCAAGATGCTAAGGACAAAGGATTGGCTAAAGCTTAAAGCTCAAGACTCTTCATTTTACATTTTAGTGATCCAAGATCACATTGACTCCATAGGAAAAGCCAATACTATCAAGGAGGGATGGGGTGTTGCTTAATGAGCCTCTTGCTTCATGTGCTTAATGATATGCTCCAAAATCCTCAGCTACTTTCCCACTTCCACATATGACCTAAACCCTAAGCCAAACTCGGTCCTACCGATTCTTTCTATCCGGCGCCACCGAGTTTCACTTGTCATAAGCCACTGCCAAACCCTAGCAATTCGGTTCTACCGATAGGGATCTCGGTCTCACCGAGATGGGATTGCAAACTCTCTTTTTCCCTTTCGTAACTTCTCAGTCTCACCGAAAGAGCGAATCGGTCCCACCGAGATTGCAGTGTAAACTCTCCGCTTCCTTTTTGTAACTTTTCGGTCCCACCGAAAGAGCAAATCAGTCCCACTGAGTTTACCTGACCAACTCTCTGGTTAGCTTATTACCAAACTCGGTCTCACCGAGTTTGTGTAATCGGTCTCACCGAGATTACGTTATGCCCAAACCCTAACCATATCGGTCCTACCGAGTTGCATGTCAGTCCCACCGAAAATCTCTAACGGTCACTAGGTTTACCTTTTCGGTCCGACCGAGTTTGTTGATTCGGTCCCACCGAGATTGGAAAACTGTGTGTAACGGTTGGATTTTGTGTGGAGGCTATATATACCCTTCCACCTCCTCTTCATTCGTGGAGAGAGCCATCAGACTAAGCCTACACTTCCAGCATCCTATTTCTGAGAGAGAACTACCTACTCATGTGTTGAGGCCAAGATATTCCATTCCTACCATATGAATCTTGATCTCTAGCCTTCCCCAAGTTGCTTTCCACTCAAACCTTCTTTCCATCAGATCCAAATCCTATGAGAGAGAGTTGAGTGTTGGGGAGACTATCATTTGAAGCACAAGAGCAAGGAGTTCATTACCTACACACCATTTTTACTTCTTGGAGAGTGGTGTCTCCTAGATTGGCTAGGTGTCACTTGGGAGCCTCCGACAAGATTGTGGAGTTGAACCAAGGAGTTTGTAAGGGCAAGGAGATCGCCTACTTCGTGAAGATCTACCGCTAGTGAGGCAAGTCCTTCATGGGCGATGGCCATGGTGGGATAGACAAGGTTGCTACTTCGTGGACCCTTTGTGGGCGGTTGCTTCTTCGTGGACCCTTCGTGGGTGGAGCCCTCCATGGACTCGTGCAACCGTTACCCTTCGTGGGTGGAGCCCTCCATGGACTCGCGCAACTGTTACCCTTCGTGGGTTGAAGTCTCCATCAACGTGGATGTAGGATAGCACCACCTATCCAAACCACGGGAAAAACATCTGTGTCTCCAATTGCATTTGAACTCTCCAAACCCTTTCCCTTACATTCTTGCAAGTTGCATGCTTTACATTCCGCTGCTCATATACTCTTTGCATGCTTGCTTGATATGTATTGTATATGTTGAAATTGTGCCTAAAACTCCACTTAAACCGAAAAAGATTAAAAAATTGCAACTTTAGCACTAAGTGTCTAATCACCCCCCTCTAGACACATCTACTTCAAGGTCCTACAAGTGGTATCAGAGCTTTGGTCTCCATTGCCTTGGTTTAATCACCATTGGAGGAAGATGGATGTGTCTACTTTAGGGAGTCTTAGACATAGAGTGCCTATTCTTGATGGAGAGTATTTTCTTGAGTGGAAAAATGAAATGCTTGTAATCTTCAATCAATATCATTTGAACAAGTATATTGCTAGTCCTTGTGCACCTCATATTGATCCTTTGCATCCTACCCTAGATGAAGATATTGACATGATTCACAATCTTAGAACTATTGAGCTCATCATTAGAGGATTGCCCAAAAATTTGATTGCTAGTTTGCCTACTCTTAATTGTGCCTATACTATATGGAAATTTCTTGAGGAATGATTTCCCGATCATTCCTTGAAAAATTTGGATGAAATTCTCCATAAATCTATTGCCTTGAGTAAGATGAACTCTAGTGATCCTAGTTTTGGTGATTGTCTATTTGAGCTCACCAATCTCAAGCATGCTAAAGGAGATGTTGGAATCATTAGTGATATTATATTCGAAGCTATAAGAATTCATAAAAGTGACCACTTTGATGATCATTTATCTAATGAATTACCCTCTCTAGGAAATGATGAGTCACAAGATCATGATGAACATGGATACTATGATGATGATGATGATGATAGTGACTTTGATCTTGACGATGCAATGAGACATTTTGGTCTTACGGCAAATCTTCGGGGATATGCGTCAGGAGGAAAGGAATGGGTTCTTGATAGTGGATGTACTGATCATATGACTGGAGATGAAGAGATGTTCCGTGAGATTGCTGAAAATGACGGCCCTCGGAAATATGTCACCTTTGGTGATAATTCAAAGGGTAAAGTGGTTGGCCTTGGTAAGGTGGCCATCTCACATGATAGTTCCATTCAAAATGTCATGCTCGTTGAATCACTCGGCTACAACTTACTTTCAGTATCTAGACTTGCTGATTTCGGTTTGAATGTCCTATTTACTGAGGTAGATTGCCAAGTTTTTCGTCGAGACAATCATAAAATGGTCTTTACCGGTATGCGTAGAGGTGATCTTTACATTGTCGATTTCTCTAAAAATGCTCAACCTAAAACTTGCTTTATTGCTAAATCCTCAAAAGGTTGGTTGTGGCATAGACGACTAGGTCACGTTGGCATGAGAAACCTTGACAAGCTTATTAAAGGAAATCATATCCTTGGAGTTAACGATGTCATATTTGGTAAGGATAGACTTTGCAGTGCTTGCCAAGCAGGTAAACAGGTTGGAGGAAGGCATCCTGTGAAGAACATCATGACCACAAGAAGGCCACTCGAGCTACTTCATATGGATCTTTTTGGTCCCAACGCCTACAAGAGTCTCGGTGGAAATTCTTTTGGTCTAGTTATAGTTGATGATTTTTCAAGATTTACGTGGGTGTTCTTTCTTAATGACAAGTCGCAGGTCCAGAAGATCTTCAAAAACTTCGCTAGGAAGGCCCAAAATCAGTTTGACGTGAAGATCAAGAAGGTTCGGAGTGACAACGGAACGGAGTTCAAGAATGCAAATGTGGACACCTTTCTTGACGAAGAAGGGATTTCACACAAGTTCTCGGCTACGTACACACCTCAACAAAATGGAGTTGTTGAGAGGAAGAACCGGACGCTCATCGAAATGGCAAGAACGATGCTTGATGAATACAAGACGCCGAAGCACTTTTGGGCAGAAGCGGTTGAGACAGCTTGTCACGCAACAAATCGCTTGTATCTTCACAAGCTACTCGGCAAGACGGCATACGAGCTCCTCACCGGTAACAAACCCCAAGTTTGATACTTTCGAGTATTCGGCTCAAAGTGCTACATTCTTGACAAGCATCGTCGTTCAAAGTTTGCTCCTAAATCTCATGAAGGTTTTCTACTTGGTTATGGCTCAAACTCTCACACTTACCGTGTCTACAACAATTTCACCCGGAAGGTTGAAGAGACGGTAGATGTGAAGTTTGATGAATCTAATGGCTCGCAAGTAGAGAAACTGCCAATTGATGTAGGAGACAAAGACCCTTCAGAAGCAATCCAAGACTTGTCCATTGGCAAAGTTCGTCCAACGGAGGTGAAGGAGAGTACTTCATCCGTCCAAGTGGAAGCTTCTACTTCACGACAAGGTGAACCAAGAATCCTCACGGAAGCATCCACAAGTGGGACACACCAAGATGAAGAAGACAAGGAAATGCATCAAGACGAACATCAACAACCTCCTTCTCCACCACGACAAGAGAACGACGACATCAACAATGAAGAAGGCCAAGAAGAAGAACAAGATGAAGAAGATGTTCAACGAAGACCCAAGCAAAAGCTCTCACGAGTTTGAGCAAGAATTGCCAAAGATCATCCCCTCGAGCAAATCCTCAATGATATACAAACCGGGAGAATCACTCGCTCAAAGACTCGTTTAGCTAACTTTTGTGAAAACTATTCATTCATCTCTAGCATTGAACCTATGAAGGTTGAAGAAGCATTGGAAGATCCGGATTGGATAAACGCTATGCATGAAGAGCTACACAACTTTGAGAGAAACCAAGTTTGGACATTGGTTGAGAAGCCCGACAACAACCACAACATCATTGGTACCAAATGGGTGGTTCGCAACAAAGCACGTCTCGTCGCCCAAGGGTACACACAAGTCGAAGGTATGGACTATGGTGAGACATATGCTCCCGTTGCTAGACTTGAGTCCATTCGCATCTTACTTGCCTATGCTAATCACCATAATATCACCTTATACTAAATGGACATTAAAAGTGCTTTTCTAAATGGTGAAATAAAGGAGGAAGTTTATGTCAAACAACCTCCCGGCTTTGTCAATCCTAAGAAACCTAATCATGTTTACAAACTTCACAAAGCTCTTTATGGTCTTAAACAAGCTCCTAGAGCATGGTATAAATGCTTGACCAAGTTCCTTACTACAAGTGGTTTTGAAATTGGTAAAATTGATTCTACTCTTTTTACTAAAAGGGTTAATGGAGAACTATTTGTATGCCAAATTTATGTTGATGATATCATATTTGGTTCAACTAACCCTCTCTTTAGTGAAAAGTTTGGAAAGCTAATGTCAGAGAAGTTTGAGATGTCTATGATGAGTGAACTCAAATTCTTTCTCGGTTTGCAAATCAAGCAAACTAAGGAAGGTACATTTGTCTCTCAAACAAAGTATACCAAGGACTTATTCAAGAAGTTCAATATGCAAGAATGCAAAGGTATGTCTACACCCATGCCTATTAGTGGACATAATGATTTAACCAAAGATGGTGAACCGGTTGATTAAAAGGTTTATCGCTCTATGATTGGTTCATTGTTATACCTATGTGCTTCACGTCCCAATATTATGCTAAGTGTGTGCATGTGTGCACGATATCAAGCTGCTCCTAAAGAATGTCATCTTAAGGCTGTGAAAAGGATAGTGAGATACTTAATCCATACACCAAACTTTGGCATTTGGTATCCTAAGAGATCTTCTTTTGATCTCGTTGGCTATTCCGACTCGGATTATGCCAGAGACAAGGTTGATAGAAAGTCCACTTCGGGTACTTGTCAATTTCTTGGTAGATCTCTTGTGTCTTGGTCTTCCAAGAAACAAAACTCTGTATCCTTATCCACCGCCGAAGCGGAATACATTGCCGCTGGTTCATGTTGTGCTCAATTACTTTGGATGACCCAAACTCTTAAAGATTATGGAATCTATGTGAAACATGTTCCACTACTTTGTGACAATGAAAGTGCTATCAAAATTGGTCATAATCCTGTACAACATTCTCGAACTAAGCATATTGAAGTTCGTCATCATTTCATTCGAGATCATGTTGCTAAGGGTGGCATTAATCTTAAGCATATTCCCACCGATAAGCAATTAGCGAATATATTTACTAAACCTCTTGATGAGAAAGTGTTTTGCAGGTTGAGAGGTGAATTAAACATCATTGATGCTTCGAACTTGGAGTAGGAACTCCATTGGATACATGCAAGACATGAGCTTATGACTAATCCATGATATATCTCTTATGATGACTATCTTATGTCTTGGATATATTTGTACCTTGCATGTTGTCTAACCCATGTAGGTGCTTGGTTGAATCTAATTCCATGAGATTGCGACTCACTCACATCTTGAGCAATCTTTACATCACCAAGTCTCTACACAAGGGTGGTTGAAGACAAGGAAGCACAGAACCATTCAAACATATCCTTTGACAAATTCTATGTTGAGCTTCATGATTGTCATTTTTGGATACACAAGTGGTCCTCCTTGCAAGAACTAACCCATGTAGGTAGATGAACTCACACTCCAAGTGGTGCTCCCAACTCTTGATGAGCTACATCAACCCTGACCACCCACACAAGTTCAACTACATGAGCAAGAACCACACCACCACCCAAGGTATGTTATTCCATCTTAGAGAAGCTTTACTCCAAGACATGAGTCAAAGCAACTCAACAAGATGTGAATACATCAAGATGCTTAAACGAAAAATGGTAACCCCATTTTGAGCTTAAACGATGAGTATGACCTATGATCAAGTGTTCTCACTTGACTCCTAAGTCAATATACTCAAACATAGATGACTATGTCACCGCCCAACTCTAGATGAAGTTCTCTTGTGTTCTTTCTTTGTGTTATTGCATTTGTCTCATGCGTGTTTATTTTTCTTTCTCTTTTTTTTAAAAAAAAAAACAAGAAAAACTTCATCTAGATCTTTCAGTTTCTTCTCTTTTCTTTTTGCTTTTGTTCTGCATTTTCTGCATTTAATTCCTTGCAAATCCTTCAGGTAATTCATTGCAAATCTTTGTGAGATCCTACATGTCTAGTGAGCTGAGGTGACAAGTGTTTTTCTCTGTGTAAACTCGGTTTCACCGACTTGCAATTTTCAGTCCAACGGAATCTTTTCGGTACCACCGAAATATGCCACTCGGTGCCACCGACTTTGCAATCAGAAAAACAGTTTGCCACTTGTTCTACATTTCTTCTGATCCAGCTCCACTCAATGAATCTTGTCCTCTACAAGCATCACAATTTTATCCTTTGCTTTGTGCTGAGTCTCAAGGACCAAACCTATATGACGGATTCCAGAAAGCCCTTCTTGGAAATTGATGTCAAAGGGGGAGAAAGAGATCACATCAAAGCTCAAGGGGGAGAGAAAGTCTCAAGGATCCCAGATGTTGTTAAGGGGGAGAGAGAGATTTCCCAGATGTTATTAAGGGGGAGAGAGAGATTTCCAGGGAGAGAAAATACTCAAGGATCCCAGATGCTTGATGTTCAAGAGGAGAGATGTCACATGTCTTTTTGGGGGAAAGACATGTTCATATACGCTTATTTGCATTAAGTTCTATCCAGTTGTATCTTTCAGCTCTGATTTTCTGTTTCCTATCTTCTCCCAATATCCCATGTAAGATTCAGGGGGAGCAAGACACCTAAGGGAAAGAAATCAGTCAAATTCATTGCATATCTTTACTCTTGGGGACATGTTGAATTCAATGTAGTACCTAGTACTTACTCTCTACATGTCATCCCAGTCTTGGTACTCTTGTGGTTTCTTTTGTTTGCCCTGGCTAGTGGATGTACCTGTGTTATCTAACTTTGTTTGTGCAGGTTCATTCCATCCTAAGCCAACCAAAGACTACAAGGTAAGTGTATGCATCAAAATCATGAGTATGAGGAATTCTTGCTTATGTACATACTGTTTGCAAGAAGGACTCATGAGCATGAAGGTATGAAGGTATTTTCCTTGATAATCTTTTACTCTGATGCATATGGCCAAGATACATGTAACACTTTGCCTACTCTGTCATGATTATGCTCTCACATGCTTCTATATTTTATATTCATATGATTGCATTCATGTAAGGGGAGCCTATGTTTGTTACATGTCCTTCCAAAGCTTTACTTGTTGTTCTTTATATCTTTATCTAAAGCTTTGATGTATGTTGCCATCAATTACCAAAAAGGGGGAGATTAAAAGCACAAGTGCTCCCTAGGTGGTTTTGGTAATTGATGACAACATATCTCTTGTTGGACTAATGTTTCTATCTAGTATGTTTCAGATAAGTTCAACAATGGAGTGGCATGGACTAAAGGTTGTGGGAACTCCTTCAAGATGCTAAGGACAAAGGATTGGCTAAATCTTAAAGCTCAAGACTCTTCATTTTACATTTTAGTGATCCAAGATCACATTGAGTCCATAGGAAAAGCCAATACTATCAAGGAGGGATGAGGTGTTGCTTAATGAGCCTCTTGCTTCATGTGCTTAATGATATGCTCCAAAATCCTCAGCTACTTTCCCACTTCCACATATGACCTAAACCCTAAGCCAAACTCGGTCCTACCGATTCTTTCTATCCGGCGCCACCGAGTTTCACTTGTCATAAGCCACTGCCAAACCCTAGCAATTCGGTTCTACCGATAGGGATCTCGGTCTCACCAAGATGGGATTGCAAACTCTCTATTTCCCTTTCGTAACTTCTCGGTCTCACCGAAAGAGCGAATCGGTCCCACCGAGATTGCAGTGTAACTTTTCGGTCTCACCGAAAGAGCAAATCGGTCCCACCGAGTTTACCTGACCAACTCTCTGGTTAGCTTATTAGCAAACTCGGTCTCACCGAGTTTGTGTAATCGGTCTCACCGAGATTACGTTATGCCCAAACCCTAACCATATCGGTCCTACCGAGTTGCATGTCAGTCCCACTGAAAATCTCTAACGGTCACTAGGTTTACCTTTTCGGTCCGACCGAGTTTGTTGATTCGGTCCCACCGAGATTGGAAAACTGTGTGTAACGGTTGGATTTTGTGTGGAGGCTATATATACCCCTCCACCTCCTCTTCATTCGTGGAGAGAGCCATCAGACTAAGCCTACACTTCCAGCATCCTATTTCTGAGAGAGAACTACCTACTCATGTGTTGAGGCCAAGATATTCCATTCCTACCATATGAATCTTGATCTCTAGCCTTCCCCAAGTTGCTTTCCACTCAAACCTTCTTTCCATCAGATCCAAATCCTATGAGAGAGAGTTGAGTGTTGGGGAGACTATCATTTGAAGCACAAGAGCAAGGAGTTCATTACCTACACACCATTTGTTACTTCTTGGAGAGTGGTGTCTCCTAGATTGGCTAGGTGTCACTTGGGAGCCTCCGACAAGATTGTGGAGTTGAACCAAGGAGTTTGTAAGGGCAAGGAGATCGCCTACTTCGTGAAGATCTACCGCTAGTGAGGCAAGTCCTTCGTGGGCGATGGCCATGGTGGGATAGACAAGGTTGCTACTTCATGGACCCTTTGTGGGTGGTTGCTTCTTCGTGGACCCTTCGTGGGTGGAGCCCTCTGTGAACTCGCGCAACCGTTACCCTTCGTGGGTGGAGCCCTCCATGGACTCGCGCAACCGTTACCCTTCGTGGGTTGAAGTCTCCATCAACGTGGATGTAGGATAGCACCACCTATCCGAACCATGGGAAAAACATCCGTGTCTCCAATTGCGTTTGAACTCTCCAAACCCTTTCCCTTACATTCTTGCGAGTTGCATGCTTTACATTCCGCTGCTCATATACTCTTTGCATGCTTGCTTGATTTGTATTGTATATGTTGAAATTGTGCCTAAAACTCCACTTAAACCGAAAAAGATTAAAAAATTGCAACTTTAGCACTAAGTGTCTAATCACCCCCCCTCTAGACACATCTACTTCAAGGTCCTACAACGACCGGCGCTACTTTGGGCTGCTGGGGCAAGAAGACCAGATATTGAAGAAGCACTACGGTCATTGGATGGACATCGTTGACCACGCCGCGCTGAGAGCACCAGGGCGGTGGATGACCGCGAGGCCTACGAAGGGAACGACACGGAGCCGGGGAAGACACGGCAGTGGCTGCCCACGCGGTGGAGAGTACGAGGGTTGACTGGTTCGGCTGCCGTCGCCAGAAAATAACAGGAGGTGTGGGTGAGTAGAGGGATAGACAGGCCAGTGATGCGAGTATGATGGGGCCGTGAGGCCTGCCCGGCAGCACTGCTGGCCACGGGAGGGGGGAGCAGGCGGTTCCGACGGTGCCGGTTTGGGCGGCTGGGGCAGGAAGATCAGAGATTGAAGAAGCACGATTGCCGTTAGATTGACATCTAACAGTCTGACGCTGGTAGAGTCGATTGTTGACTAAGTTTCTTTTTTGAGAAACCTTGTGTACGCATGAACTTAGTAGGCCCACAAGTCAGCCTCCAAATCTGTGGCAGACAACATAAAGCCCATTTGCTATTTTTTATAATTTGCAGCCCATTTGCTAATTCTTAAGTAATTTATTACAACCCATTTTCTGCCTAGGACCACGGTCAAAAAGTTCAACCTTATTTTGCATATTTCGGTGGAGTCCAAACTGTTGTAATCCCGAAATGATAAACATTTTTTTAAGAACTTATTGATTTTCCAAAAAAATCGTTTTGTTTTTGTAAGCAAATAAGACGTGGGACAATTGAGTTGGTTTAAGGGAAAACCAATGGTAAAAAAATCAGCGCTTAGTGGGAAAAAACAACAAAAATAAGGATGTAAATATGAAAAGGGAATTTTATGTGTTTTCAATATAATGATACATGTATATGAACTAGTAAAACTTTCAGTAGAGATTAGAAAACGGATGTAGGACATGCGTTTCAAGAGGAAAATAGAACTGGGCTGTGTATTTGATTCAGTAAAAAAACTACCTACGGATGTTGTAAGACAAAATATAACTAATGTTGGCGGGCCAGAGGCCAGTAGGTACCTGCTGGATCTTTGTGCCCCATTGTCGTCATGGGCTGGGCCCGTTAAAAACAAAACCAACCCTGGGCAGTCTACAGCCCAGTTGAAATTTGCTCGACCTGAAAAAACAATATACGTGCTCAATAAACGAGAGAATTCTGCAAGTACAGACTGATAACTGGGATGCAGCACGGATATTGTTTTTTTATCATGATAATAAGTGCATGCACTTGTTTCAAAAAAATGGAGAACTGGGAATTCGAACGGTGGGTGCTTATGCTACCCATCAAATAAAAATCAGGTGCCTAAAAATTCGTTTTGAAACAAATGATTCAGCTTTATATCCACGTCGACCCTCGGCATGATGGTTGGAAGCAAATGCAAGTTCATACCAAAAGATCGTTAACAACAATACCAACTTGCGGACGACAAGGTAGTACAACTACCAATACCAAACTAACTTATAATCTTTTTACTCTGGCCCTAGTGTTTGTCTGGTAGAAAATCTTGCAGAGGACCAGCTCCCGCTCCTTCTCTTGCTCCAGGTCCCCGAGGTGGTACTGGTGCATCACCCAGTTGGTCCTCTACTGGTCAAAGTTCTTGTTGGTGTGCAGCACCAGAACCTTTTTTGTTGCCCGTCTGTCGGCCGTTGACCATCACCGGTAAGGTATTACCGGTCTTGTGCCACATCGCGTGCATGCCGCACTCCGACTGTATCTTACGATGCGTCCACGTGCTTTTGAACGCCCTGGATTTGCGCTGGAAGAAATGCTTCCTTAGGCCACTCAGTGTGATACCTGCAGTATTGTGGAATACAGGTTTTAGTGTACCTAGTTGGTATTTTCATAACATTTTTGGCATGTTGCAGTCACTTGTTTCACTTTTTATTAACTGTCAAATTGTAATTGCTTCACCAGGTCTGCGTCTAAAAAGATAAATAGAGCTATAAACAAAGGAATATGTTTGTGCAAGTAGATGGCCGATCGGTGTCTTACCTGGAAGTTTATCAGGTTGGGTGTAGCATATGCCGTGCTCGCTGTCGATGGTTGGTATGAACAAATCGATGAGAGACTGAAATCTCGCGCTGTCAGCACTCACTTTGGCCTCAAGGTGCTCGATCAGCTCCTGATCCGTGGGATCGAACTTGACGCCAGCAGGCAACACCGACCAGTCCTTCTTCGAATTGCATCGGTAATTCCAGTTATATGGTACTCAATGTATGATATTGTTTTAAGTGAATGATGAAAGATTCGACAGATAAGTGGTACTCCAAATCTCTAGATATGGTGATTCATGAAACCCATGGTATGATGTGTAAACACAGCCCCCTCGCAAATGGAAGTTGCATAGCACAGTAATCATCGCCGGTGATATGATCGATGATTGGTTGGATGATCACATAATTGAGCCCGAGGAACAAGGAGTGGTTGCCTAGGCTGTAAACCCGCCTCCAGTTGAATATGCCTGGCCCAACGGAGCTGGGATCTTTCTCGAACACGAAGCAGCCATAGCCATCAATGTCACGAACGCCCCACGCATTGTACTGCATGTGGTTTGATGTAATGGTTTGGTCAATTTGGTACGTGCGAATGAGCATCAAATGACCGCCGTCAGCTGAACAAGCGATAAACCACCACCCATCGGCTGGTATGATTCCAGGTCCTGGAATCATGAAGACCAGCGCATTTGCGTCTGCTGCAACAATTCAAATTGGAGACCAAAAGGACAAAAATAAACAATCATGTTTAGAGTATGTGTGGAATTAAGATTATTATAACAGTGACACATATCATAGACAGAGAATTGCAATGCCGTGGTCATAATCATACCCCACGTTAAAAAAATAAGCCAATGGCTTTCATATTCTAGCAATATGTCATGGTTCAAACATCATGTAACAATGAGAGGAAAACAACTATGACAACGCCTACTCATATTCTACCATAGCACTTACTACTACTGTTCTCATATCAACTCTAAGCAATAACATGCGTTGTTATAAAAATCTTGTAAATGAGAGTAACATATAGCAATCATGATGTTATGCTCATAATATGTATTCTAACAATCATTAGATGCCAATTGTTCTCATATCAACTCTAACAATAACATGTGTGGTCATAAAAATCTAGGAAATGAGAGGAACATATAGCAATGATGTGGTTATAGAGATGCTATGCATTCTAAATTTGTAACAAATGAACAAGCAGTTGTATTCATAAGGTCAAGATGAGATGAGATAGAACAATTACACAACGATAGATTCCACCAGTATAGGCAGCCAATCTGTGCGTCGACCACGTAAACGATGCCATCATGGACTATAGCATCAGACAGAAATGTTGCCTCAACAGGATTGATGATGAGCCATAACCATGTATGGCGACCGGATTCCAGATAGACTAATCCCATGTTGAATAAGGCAATGAGTTTGTAATCCATGTAGTCTTCTGATGGTGTGGTCACTTCGCAGATTACAACTTTCTGCAAATAGAGGTCGTGCCAAAAGCTTGATGCGTCTCATGCGTAGTAGGCAGGAGTGTCTGGCGGGCCGCGAGGCTCGATGGAGGCGGTATCCAATGATGGAAGGGTGATCTCTCGCTGGGTGTAGATATCCACGAGACGCCACGGACTACCGGTGTGGTGGATGAGGACGATCCAGTTGGCCTTAATGCCCGCCCAGTAGTGGCCGCGCATGAAGGACAGGTGGACGGGTAGTGGTAGCATGTCGAGGGGCACCACGGCAACCTCCGTAGGATCGTCAAGTCAGTGTCTGGGCCACCTGCGAGGATCGGGCATCAGCAAGCAGGGTGTCTTGAAAAGAGCCAGCCGGTTGTAGACGAGTAGACGGTACAAAGACACCGAGCATGCGGCCAAACGGACGGTGCTGAGTAGGTCCATACGACTACAGATCTGCTCCAAGAGAACATCGGGGAGGGAATTCCAATCGCGGCTCTGCGTGTCAGTCGGTTCTGCCATTGGGCTTTTTAGTTCCTGCGAGCCAGCGGGGAAGTGGATTCAGGCGGGCGAGCGAAGAAGCTTCTCCTCGTGTGGCCGAGCAGTGAGCGGGGGCATATGGTACACGCGAGCTACCAAGGAAGATGGCGCGGGCGGGTGAGCAGTGAGCGGAGGTAAATGGTGTGCGGCCGGCGATGGGGAAGAGAGGAGGAAGAAGAAGAGATGGCAGTACTGGGTAAGGCTGATTTAGTAACACCAACACGCTGGTTCAGCTTATTAATTACATGTCCCATCTGCTGTAGCGTGTATTGTCACTTCACTGCGAAAACTAGTTGAATAGTTCTCTCTGACCGAGATGGGGAATAATGGATCGCGAGGACTTCCTTTCTACAGCATCCCTATGCCTCCACGCTCACTTCACTCATTTTGCTCCGTACCTAGTCACTTGTTGAAATCTGTAGAAAGACAAATACTTCGTATTTGGAAACAGAGGGAGTATCACCATGTGGAGGGAACAAAGGAAGCTTGAAATATGAACATGTCAATGGGAGGGAGTAAGCCCCATGCATGCATGCATGCATGCATGCAACATGCAACACTCACACGTACACATGGACGCTCGCAACACTCACACACCCATGCGGCACACAGCACACGACGCAACACACACACTCACGCTCAAGTGCTCAACCTACTCCCTACGTCCGTGAAAGACTGTACATTTAGAGATTTACACGTTGACCAGGGCATAATTAACGCCCAAAAGTAGCAGACTTATGTGTGCATGCGACCATTGAGATAAGAAGATTAAATGAAGGCCGTTGCATGCTGTAATTAAGGATAGAAAGGTAGCCTATACCTACAACACAAGTTGGTGCATTAGTCAATCAATATCGATTTAGATTAAAGGCTAAATGCATTGGAAGTGTATATGTACATCATGTACTACACTCTTTGTTTTATAGCCGATGTACACTCTTTGTTGGAAGACCGAGGGAGGACACGTGCATGCACTCACATACATAGCCAGGGCGGTTCGCGCGCAAGGGTTGGCCTCGTGTCGCGCCTGCGTAAAGTTTTGTTTAACTGATTTCTTTGCTCTGCCAACTGACAGGTGGGACCCAGAAACCAGGTGACAATTTAACTAGTCAACAAAGTGCCACGTCGACTATGTGGCCGGTCAGTATGGTGCAATACGGTGCTCTACGATGAGCTAGTGATCGTATAATCGCCGCAAAACTATATATAGTGACCGTAAAGAGCGTATTGTTACATACGTTGACCGCCAGTGTATTTTTCTCGTTTCAAATTAAGCCATATTAATCGGAAAGGACGCAGTATGGACTACTACTACTAGTACTAGTACTGCTTTGATGTGTCCCGTCAACTCGCCGAACAAGGAGAAGCTTGCTTACTACGCCTCTCCCTCGCCCACGCGCGTGGTGGTTCGCAGGACGAGGAGAAGGTTTTGACTACAACACCCTCTCCCTATCCCTCGCCCTCGCCCTCACGGTGGACGTGCAGCAGTTCAATCGGTGTCAGATTGCCAGAAGCATATTGTACTGTATTATCATCATTGTTGGACCTTCCGAAGAGGCGAAGATCCAAGTGTAAGGTTCACACGAGTACGAATTGTTAGACCTCCCAAAGAGGCAAAGAGCCAAGCGCAAGGTTTTATAGGAGTTGTTGTCCTAGTAGGAGTGTACTACAACTATAGCGAATGATGCTACTGTATGATGCCGCCACGTCACGTATATCCAAAACTGTGCCACCTTTTTTTCTCAAAGAGCATGTTGGAGCCCGTGCAACAACTACACAAGTTGCACGTACACATAACACATTTACTAGTAATAAATTCTAAAGGACAAATGCCAGTATGCCACACAAGTTCATCTCCAATTCATGTGATAAATTTGTGCACGACTAGTCTACATATATTCACAGCGCTACCGTTCACAATTACCGTACTCCACTTACACGTTATAGATGGGCTACATGTCCTCCTCCAGGTTCCAGTCCCAGGTGTTCTTCATGGATGGCACGATCCATAGCGGTGGGCAATGGGAATCATTGTCGCAGCTTTCTAGTCCGGTTCCACACGATGGAGACTCATCCAAGCTGAAGCGGCATAAATCAGGGATAGCGTGTCCCAGCATGTCGTTCATCCGGCGGTGCGCACTGAAGACACAACCATGCTTCATGAACGGCAGGCCTTCCGTGTCATGCACGGAAGGTGGCATCCGCTTCACAACGGGGTAGCTGTCCCCGATGAAAAGCGAGTACTCTCCAAGAGTGTTCCTCGGCACCCATGTAGCATCACGGGGGTCGAACTCAGCGCCGTTCATCTGGTACACGCGACATCCCAGATCTGGACACATGGTGACGTACATAGTCAAGGTCCATGCATAATAATGTTGTGCTCAAATATGGCGGTCAGTAATACTATGCAGCAAATAGTACTACTCCGGTATAGAGGAATTAAAATAACCGGCTTATTATATATAGCCACTCTTGGCTACATGGATGAGATAGTAAGACATGGAAAAACAAAAATGGTGGCAGCTAGTGGGTTCAAGTTTTCAAGGGCCTAGCTAGCTATACGCGTCCTCCAAGGTAAAAAGTACTCCTACTAGTACTACAAAGTATACTACTAGTACAACAATGAAAGAGAAGGCGAGAGGGTTAAAAAATGGAATACCTGGGTAGATGGTGACAGTCCGATCGTGGTAGATTGTGTGACCATGTTGCACATCAGTGGTACCATGGGTAATGACTGCTAAGATAGTTGATCACAATATGCCAAAGTCAGCTACAAGGTTCCAGGTTAGACCGAATCACAGATGCAAATGCACATCCAGGATCGGCGATCTTATTTTGATCGGGGGATGACTGGTCCCTGCAAAATAATGGAGTACCGTTAGGGATGCAAATGATGCTTTCTGCATTCCGTTTGTAATCTCCTATACCGTAGGATGGCAACCAGATGAAACAAGTCCCCTGGCCTATCACCGCGAAGATGCGTCCTAGATGGCGCACGGCGTCTTCGAACATGTAGGGGTACAAATCTGCCGCCGCCAACATGCGCCAGCCTCTGCCGTTACTGCCTCTTGCATTGATGGCAATCCTTATGTCGAACACCGCTATGAGATAGTAATCGTCGTAGCCGCGTCGCTTTGTCGGTGGGTCTGCAATTGCTATCTTCTTCAATCTCATGTAGGCATCATCATATGTATTCAAGCCCAGCCAGTCTGGAAGGCCGATCCCAATGGTGGAGAAGGGGTCTACCGGAATGGCCGCACTGTTGTGTATGTTGTGCAAAATGATGGTGGTATCCGGCCGGAGGTATGCAAGCCAATCTTCGTTGGCACCGACCCAGACCTATATATAAGACGGTGGGCAGCGGACAAATTATGGGATGGAAATGGAATAACTAAGTACTACATGATCAAACTCCATTACTGACCTGCTCATCGGACAAAATCCGACTACCTCTCAACATCGGCAACTCCAGCGGAGTCAACGTGCAACCATGGCCAGGGAGCGGTGGACTGTTCGAAGGATTGTCCCATAGAAGAACGTTCTCCTCGAGGACGCATGGAAGACCAACAAGCATGGCCTTTTCCCAAGCCTGTTTAAGCAGCGTCTTGAAAAAGTTGGTGCAGGAAGCACCAAGTATTGCGGCGGTGAGGACGTCGGAGCGGCGTGTGATTTCTCCCACAGGATCGTCATCCAAGGTCTCCCAGCCCCGACGAGGAGGAGAACCGCCTGGCGAATCCATGGGAGCAGCGACGAACTGCCTTCTCTTCGGGGGGAGGGGAACTGGCGAGGAGGAGATAAGAGCGTAGTAACCGCAGGGCCTCGTCCCTTCCAACTGTAAATCGTTCCTCAGCGAAGGGGTGAGGCTATTGTTTACTACTAGCACTCCCTCCGATTCTTTTTACTCTGCGCATAAGAGTAGACCCGGATACCAAGGCAGGGGCTCGCTGTGTGCTTTCTGGATGGAAATACCCCTGGCGCATGGATGGGGGGAGCTAGCAGCTATAAATGCCCCATGCAGCCCATTGGCTGTCCGCCCGTGTTCTCCTCTCTCTACATGCTGCATGGATGTGTCCCTCTCTCTCACATGACTGCATGCGGTGGCGCTGGCCTATGAGAAGCTCGCGTGGAGATAGCAATCTTCTCTCCAGAAGAGATTTTTTTGAAAGAAAGGGATTATGGAATGTTATGGGATTGCATTATACTGTGAATAATAGCACTAGTAAGAAATTTTTGGCACTAGGTAGTAGTTTTTGGCGTGGATTAAGAAATTTTGGGTATGTTTTTGCCATTTTTTGTACACGCCAACTAGTGTCAAAAAACGTCTTACATTATGTGACGGAGGAGTATGTACTCGTACTGTAGCAGTACTAGTACTACTTTTCTCAACTAGTAGTGCGATGTACTGTACTTCTAGTCTAGTCTAGTATAGTGCACCAGTTTTGAACTCTTGAATCTCAGGGCCAAGGAGCTACAATTGGAAGTGGAGGGTACTACTGTTCTCTAGAACTATCATTGTACTATCAATGCAGGGGAAGTACACCTGCGTAGTGGCCTAGTGGGTACTCTCGATGCTCTATTCAGCTGCTCCTCTCACGAAGCTGGCCAACTCAGTCGCTCCTCTCACGCACACACTAGCAGCCTGTTTATCAGCGATGGTTACTGCGGGGGCAGAACATTTGAGTTATTCGATACAGCGAGACTAGGCTTTTCGCTTCCATTTGTGGAGGTGTAATGGATCTCGTCGAACTTTGTTAGTAGTTCCTTCTTTATGAATGAGATGAAGCAAAGCTTTTGCCTCCATTTCGAAAAAACACGTCAAGAGGAATTTATTTTATAGTAGAGCTGATAATGGAGTGAAGTCCATGCGTGCAACGCCACAAGCTACAGAGTATAGTAGTAGAGCACTTTACGTACAGAGCCATATTGCACAGTTCCCAATGCCCTACCAGGCTTTTCCGGCTCCTCGGGCTTAATTGGGAGGCGCTAGTTTAAATATGCTACTAGCTGATGAGGAAGCTGCAACCGAGGTGTAGCTAGGGCGAGCACGCGAGCCACGGGATGCTGGGAAGGAAAACCCATTCACGTGGCTAGGCTGTCCAGTGCACCCTGATTGTGGGGCCGCACGTCCGTTTGACTTCAAAAGTCAAACTACCCGTGTAAAATATTGGCTCGCAGCGAAGTGTAGTAGTACTATTTTTTTAAAGGCCGCCGTGCGTTCGGCCGGGATCGAACCCACAAAACGAGGTATACACTCCCGCGACCACTAGTAGTACTCATTGGAGTACAACGCAACCTAGAATCGCCTTTTGTCGCTAGTAGTACGTACATTGTTCCTTACAAGAAACCCCTAAAATGCCAAGAAACTACTACCACTTGCATACGTGGCAGACTTAAGATAAGACTACCTTATCAACCATTGTACATGCTCTTACCAACAAAAATCCTCGACTGACCTCCTACCTCCGGCCCGTCCACCTAGTCATCCTTGGCCATGGGACGCAGCTACCGCCGCCGGCAGAAGGCGAGGTCAAAACCGCCGGCGGTGCGGAGCCCATGTTGCGGCAGCCCGGATGCCAGCTCCGTCCGGCGCTCGCGGCCACTAGCTAGCCAAGATAGCTCCGTCTAGCTGCTTGTCTGCAAGGTTTGCTAGCTAGATTGGCATGGCAGCGCGGCGGCTTGCTTGCACACGCCGCGCTAAGGCCAGCCATCTGGCTCGAGCGAAGGCCAGTGCAGGGGCTTGCTCGCTCGTGAGTCACGCTCGCGCCAGCCTGCCAACCCGTGCGGAGGCTAGCGCGGCGTCCGGCCCGTCCGGTGGAGCGGCGGCCAACTCGCTCATCACCGGCGCCACCGACGAACACGCATCAGTACTGTTTGAAGTAATGTTTAGGAAAAATAATGATTTGAGGGGGAATAACATGATAGAAGGTCAGATGTGGGTCCCTCGTGTCAACGGTCAAACAAAATGTGTTGGTTTAAGCTGCCTCATCAGCACGGACGTGTGGGCCAACCCTGTCATAAATGGGTTTAAACGAACCTAATCGGTAGGAGTACTAGGTAGTTTTTGGCGTGGATTAAGAAATTTTGGGTATGTTTTTGCTATTTTTTGTACAATAGATTCTTCCTAGGGCTGGTTGAAAGTGGTAGTTTTTTGTTAAATACTCTACATATTGTAAGTAGGAGTGAAAGTTAAGCTTTGGAAGCCAATAAGCAAGGTTAGTTACATAGTGCATATGTGTACATGATTAAAAGTAAATATCAACCATGAGTGACTAATATCTTGATGGAAAACTCGAGACTATGGAATACTAGGAAAAAATGCATGGTTGGAAATACTAGCAATGTTCATGTCCATTGCAACGAATCATAATTAGAATAATACTTATTCACAAACTTGGTACAAAACACTCTAATTTTGATATACATATGTCACTAGAGATATATTATGTTTCAATTAGAATATATTCCTTGGGCTGTTTTGGTGAGGTCAGGGAGGGATGCGGTTGGTTTTAAGATACTAATTATGGGTTTTTCTGCAAATTGGTAGACAAGTGGGATGTTGGTGAGAAAAGGCAACAACTTACCTCACAATCGTTAGATGTAGATCTAATGGTCAGATACGACGGATGACAAACACACCAGCATCACCAACTTAGTCTTGTGTAGGAGTACTAGCAAGATCCGTGCATTGCATGGAACATCAAGATGCATTTTTTTATAAAACACTTGTTGTGATTGACCCTTGCGGGAGTAATCCCATGTGTAAAAACTAATGATATCTCGAGAAATATGAGATAAGGTGAAGAGGAGTGGGGTGTGGTGGTGGTTGGTGGTCGGACTGAGCGAAGGCATGGGGATTGACGACGCCGGCAGCGGCCACCAGGCCAGTTTGTTCCAGAGGCTTTCTTTCTTAATTGCTCAACGATGAGGTTTGTTGGAGATAAGGATGAATGAGGGAAGGCCTTGTCTGCAAATGTGGAGAGGGGTGCGGGTATCTTTTAGTTTAATTTCCATCCGTCAGATATAGATTAGATGGTCTATATTGCAAGATGGCACACGTACCATCATCACCAACTCGGTTTTTTATAAGAGAAGAAATATAAGTGTGGAGATACAAATGTATTATCGATACTTGCTTCCGTAAACTAGCATCTACATTCTATTCAACGCCTCAGCATGTGGGGCCTTAGCACAATGACTTCTCGACTGTGTAAAACAAAGATTTTCCCGTCGCCGACAAGGAGGGGGTGACGGCGGCGCGCTTTTTGGCTTGCTCTAGTCCTAGTAGTCATACTAGGTGGTCTAAGCACGTGTAGATTTATTCTTTTTCACGTCTCGTGTTCGCCGTACTGCCACGACTGTTGATGAATAGACGGTAAGTTATTCACGGGGAAACCCTTGTTGAGCGTGTTTGCGAGAGAGAGAGATAGTGTGCATGTGTGATATGTTAGAGACTGAGGCAATGATAACAGATCTGCCACGACTGTTGATGAATAGACGGTAAGTTATTCACGGGGAAACCCTTGTTGAGCGTGTTTGCGAGAGAGAGAGATAGTGTGCATGTGTGATATGTTAGAGACTGAGGCAATGATAACAGATCTGCCACGACTGTTGATGAATAGACGGTAAGTTATTCACGGGGAAACCCTTGTTGAGCGTGTTTGCGAGAGAGAGAGATAGTGTGCATGTGTGATATGTTAGAGACTGAGGCAATGATAACAGATCTGCCACGACTGTTGATGAATAGACGGTAAGTTATTCACGGGGAAACCCTTGTTGAGCGTGTTTGCGAGAGAGAGAGATAGTGTGCATGTGTGATATGTTAGAGACTGAGGCAATGATAACAGATTCTTTGTGTCTATGTGTGTGGAGGATAGATAGAGAAATGTACATGGGGCTTTGTGTTGTGTAAAGTGGAGACACATATACATAATTAGAGAGTGAGTGTGTGAGATACACATGCGGACATGAGGAGAGATGAGGATCCAGATAAATGGGTGTTTGTGCGTGTCTGTGTGTGTTTGTGCACGCGTTTGTGTGTGAGAGGGAGAGAGTGTATGTGGGGTAGAGAGACCACTGATGATGTAAACCTAGTATAAGCGACGGGGCAATGGTGTGACATGTGTAGTAGCGAGATAGCACGGGTGCGGGCGGGGGGAGCAAACTACTTGGAAGAGACATCGAGTGTGTCTGTGGGAGAGGGGTGTGAGAGCGAGAGAAAGAGAGAGCTAGCGACGGGGAGAGAGAGGGAGGAAGAGAGGGGGCGAGAGGGGTCGTTTGTGTCCATAAATGGCGTATAGATAGGGAGACAATGTTGATGTTGTCCGAAATTGGCCTATGAACAGAGACGCAAGGGCAGCGAGTCATCGTGTGTGTGATAGGGACTTCATGAGAGATCTAGAATAGATGGTGTAGAGAACAATGTGCGAAATCGAGAACGATTATACATTAGGGAGCTATGCAAAGAGTCACGACATATATGTATACAGGGAAGGAGCTGGGGCGGGTCCGCATGTGGGAGAAATAGAAAGAGGAGAGTGGTGCACAAGGATACAAAGTGTGCTTGTTTGCAGTGGGGGTGTGTGTGAGGTGAGTGCGTGAGAACCACATAACTAGGGAGATAGACGTTTGGGGGCGACGTTTTGTGTGTATGGGAAATATACACTCTACATAGTGCGTGTGCTTGGGTAAGAGAGATAGCGGGAGACCTAGAGAGTGAGGGAAGAGATGTGTGCATGCCCGAGAGACAAAGTGATAGAGACCTATGTTGGGGTCCGGACTTTACAAGAGAGAGGGGTGTTAATGTGCTCATGTGTTGGTGTTTGGGGGAAAGAATGACTTCTCTATGTGTGTGTGTGTGGTGGTGGTGGGGGGGGGGGGTTGACTTCAGATAAAGAGTGAGGTGTCTATATTTGAGGGACTTTAGCATAATTGAGATATTGTGCACTCATGGTTGATTGATTTGTTTCACAATTTGTACTATGAGATAACGATACTTTTGAACATGCGTGATATACCTTGATGAACCGGAATTACAAACCTAAGATTGGAATTTTGGAATTCGACTCCATCATTAGCTTTTGTAATTCATTTAAACGGAGGTACATTTTTTAAGTCGAGATTTCGTGATTTCAAATTCATATATCAAACCTAGAGATATACACATACGGGCATGTTCAAACTTTATAATCATCCACTTTATTCATACACATACACATTTTTGCTTTTGTCATCATATTTAGGATAAACACATTTGGAATTTCATTTGAATTGGACCGTATGATGGTATTTTCTTGTAGTAGCTCAATGATCCATATTTGAATTAAATGGACAATCTAAGTTTCGAGTTGGAGACATTGATTTTCAAAACTTGCACATTTTTTTGCGTGCAAAACAAACAAATTGTCGGTCATGATATCATAGTCGGTCGTACGAGAGCAGAATACTTATAATTTTAGGCGCCAAAAGCTTTCAAACTTCCCGCTCACATCGAAATATCACGTGCCCGAAAGTTTAGCCCTGTGATATTCCTGTTTTACCCCTGCCACATGAACGGAAAAGGGCTGCTTTGGTAACTCCCTTGTTTTCCCCTCTTTGCCCCCTCCCCTTCCCCTCCTCGACTCCCCCAACCACGGCAAGCCGCCGAATCTAGTCCTCCGCCGCAACGGTGGACCTCACACCCCGCCGGATCTACCTTCCGCACCTTGGAACCCCCAACTGCCAACTCACCACTTCACCAGAGCCGCTTCAGCGACTGGCTTGTCCACCGCTCCAGATCTCCTTGACCGACATCATGGTCCACCGCACCGGATCTGCTTAACCGGCGCCCTCGTCCACCACAGCGTAGTCCCTTCACTGATTCCCTCATCCGCCCCTTCGTTGGCCCTTCATACAAGCCCTCGTCCGCCGCAATAGATCCGCCTCACCGAAAGGACTGTACAACACGCCCGCCGAAGCCTTCGTCCACTGCACCGGACCCGCTCCACAGACGCCATATTCAACTCCACCGGCCCTGCTTTACCGACGCTGCAGCCTCATCAGGTTATTTCGATTTGTACTCCTTCGGTTTTTCTATTTATCGTGCAACTGTTCACTTACCACAGATGAGATTTCTTGTATGTCGACAGGCGTCGCAACCGTAGCACTAGAGCCGCTTCAGCGACGGCGACAGCCGGCCCAAACTCAACCGCAACACGAGCACCATCGATGATCCTTAGCTATCAAGTATGACAACGATACCCATATGCCACCGAGAATCAGGTACTATTATCCAACGGCCGGCGCCTACGTTCACTTTCCTAGCATAAGCACCGCACCTTTGAATTTCTTCAGGGCATCATTCAGTTTTTCATGAGACCCGTTATTCTGCTTGCACCTGTAGGGCCATACTTCTGGTAGTGAACATGTTACATGTGCTAAATTACATACCAGTGCACATATAGTTAATATGCTTTAGTTTTGTTCTGATGCCACCTGTTGGTTCCATCAGACTGCTTAATGTTCTCTATGCTTAATTACACATCAGCAAACTAGCATGTGGTTCCGCTGCTTTTTGTTTGTTTACCCTACATTTTCTGATGCTAGCTATTACATCACTACTCTGAGCCTCTGTTCATTACTTGTTTGTGTGTTCTTGATCTTCCCAAGTTGCATGACTAATTTGATGCTTCTATTAATTATGGAGCTGCCAACCCCATCAAGCAAAATATTTGTTCTTTTGGGGCTGGCACCTTGAACAAGCATAAAAATAGAGGGAAGCAGATATATTGTCGTGTATGCACACACCCTTATTTCATTAGTTTAGATGAACCATTGATGATCAACTCGGACCAGTGCATGCGATTAAAATTAATTTTACCTAAATAGATGGTGCAGAATAAACTACAACAACTAGATTTGCAACCACGGGATGCTGACGATATCTTCAAAGAACATTGCAACAGCAGCTAGGCTTCACAACAACATATGGTAAGCTAGTGTGTTTTAGTACATGTGAAATGTAATGCGAGTGGGCTGCTTTCTTGGCTTGTGCCCTCAACGTGTAATCCTACTGAATTACAAATAGTTTAGTTGTCTGCTTTGCTGTATTGCTTGATTCGAATGCTTATTTGTTGTTACGCTATACCTGAGTTGGCCAATATGTCAGCAGTGCCTGCTGTACTATCGTAAAGAAATGCATGCCTATTTCATTTGAGTCCTTAACTTTTCCTCTCAACTTCATCACAAGACTGTCTTCGTAGTTTATATGAGGCCACATTGTTAAGTGCTTTCTCAGATTATTTCAACTGCTTAGATGTCTTGGCAACTTAAATATAGCGGTTGTACACTCCCTTTCAACTAGGGATGTCAACTGGGTCCCATTTAATCCCGATTAAAGTCCACTAGTGGTATGATAGTTCAAAAGAGTTTTTTTTTGAGAAAAATGAACTAGGGAGGTAGCAAAAACTAACTAGTTTCAACTTACCATTTTTAACTAGTGAGAAAAATGACTGGCGGATGTCGCTTATTTGCCACTTACATCCCTAGTTTCATCTTACCATTTTAATTTCTTTTCGGCTGATACTGCTTCGAACCATTTAAATATAGTTTGCCATGCTCGGCAATAATTCGTCTGTCGTTTACC